>NC_135533.1:13346214-13649245 GCF_045843805.1 Urocitellus parryii | reverse complement strand
TTCTTTTATATAAGTTTATTTTAAACATTCCCAAGTCCAAATATAAAATCAGAGGCATGACATTTGTTTATTTACAAAAGCAAGGTATCTCAGTGGAGGAAACAACACTCTTTATAACAAATATTGCTGCAACAACTGGATATTCATGTAGGAAAAAAAAAAACCTTGACAGATATGTCATAACACATACAAAAATTAATTTGAAGTGGACTGATAACTTTAAAACAAAAGCAAAAACTAAAGCACTTCTGTAAGAAAACACCACCCTTTTTGTATTCATATAGCATTTTAAAGTTTTCAGAATATTTTTATGTTATTTGATTTTCTAACCCTCACTTCTTTATTTGTGAGGCATGCAAAAAGCCAATAATTCCAAATTATGAAGATGGGAATTTAAGAATCCAGAGTACTTAAGTGACATGACCAGACAGGCATGGCAGAAAGAACATGGGTTTTGAGCACATAGATTTGAGTTTGAAATCCAGCTATGTCCCTTAATAGCCATATAACCTTGGGTACATTTATAATTTACAGATTAGGGGTTTGAATTCCTAATCTATAATATGGAGGTGATAATGTTTATCTTGCTGGGTTGTTTTTCTTCTATTTTTTTTAACCACATTTAATGAAAGCCCACTATTTGCTAAGCAACAACTGTTCTCTGTCTTGGAGATAAAAGCAGAAGATCCCAATGAGAGTTGATGACTGTGTGCTGTGAAAAAAAGAACAATTCATGGATCACTGTAATATTTGATCTATGTAAACAGCTCAAAGAACTGTTGCTGAGAGAAATAGAATATAGGAAGATTGGACTCAAAGAAAAAGACAAGCAGCTTAGTTTTATATGTATTAAATTTGAGGGGCCCATTAGATAGTCAAATAGATACGTTAAGCAGATATTAAGTATGAATCTTGAGTACAAACAAAATGAACTGACCGGAGACTGGCAGATAAATGTTATTTATTTATTTTATTTATTTTTAATTTTTTTTTTTTTTTTTTTGGTTCTGGGTTATTTAACTCAGGGGTACTTAACCACTCAGCCACATCCTCAGCCCTTTTTATATTTAGAGACAGTGTCTCACTGAGTTGCAGGTACTTCACTAAGTTGCCGAGTCTGGCTTTGAACTCGAGATCCTCCTATCTCAGCTTCCTGAGTCACTGGAATTACAGGTATGCAGGCTCAATAAATGTTATTTAGATGATTCTTCAAACCATTAAACTAGATGAGATCTCCAGGGGGTTGAGAAACCAACTGATGAACAGATAGTAGTAGGACAACAAGGAGAATATACTTTAATGTATTGTTCTTCAAGATTTCAATATCCGTGTAAATCATTTGGGGATCTTGTTAAAATGTAGACTTCAATTCAGTGGATTTAGGGTGGTAACTAAGATTTAGCATTTCTAAAAAGTTGCCAGGTGGTACAGATACTATCCAGATTTTGAATACCAAGACATTAAGAACAGGATTAATCAATCAATTAAGAACATGTTTCAAGTAGAAGGATGTGATTAACTACATTCTGTTTCTGAAAGATCAAATAAACTGAGGACTAAAAATTTAACCATTAGATCTAGTAACATGGAGGTCATCAGTAACTATACTATTGTAAGTGTTTTGTGGAGTGGAGGGGGCCAAAGCCTGACTGGAGTGGGTTCCAAGATAAAAAGAGAGGAGAGAAACTAAACAATGAGTATCAACTCTTTCTTAAGAGGCTTTATTGAAGAGGAATGAGATAGCTGAAGAGGACAGCGGTATTAAGAGAGAGTCCCTCACAATTTATTTATTATGAAAATTTTAAACATATAGGAAAGTTGAAAGCATACAATAAACACCTCATATATCTTCTACTTAGATTAACAACTGTAAGCATTCTGCCAAATGTGCATTGTAAGAAAGATTTTTAGGGAGGTAATTCAGGAGCAAAGGAAAAACTGTTGATGAACAAGAGATAGGAGGATTGACTAAAAAGACCTTTCTGAGTAGCAAAGGAGAATGGGATCTGGACCACAGTGAAGTGGTTGGCTTTGATTCTTAGTGAAAAACAACTTGGCATGAAGGCAGGTAGGTGGATGGGTGGGTGGGTGTTATAGCAGGTGCTTCCAATTTTCTTAAAGAAATGTTTTTTTTTTTTTTTTTTTGGTACTGGGGTTTGAACTCAGGGGCACTTGGCCACTGAGCCACATCCCTAGCCCTATTTTGTATTTTATTTAGAGACAGGGCTTCACTGAGTTGCTTAGTGCTTCACTTTTGCGGAAACTGGCTTTGAACTCGAGATCCTCCTGCCTCAGCCTCTAGAGCCGCTGGGATTACAGGCGTGTGCCACTGTGCCTGGCCATGTCAGTGTGTATGTTTAAAACTGGAGAACATACTTGGTATTAAAAAAAAAAAAGAAGGGAATAGTGAGTCAGTAGTATGTAGAACACTGTGATCAGAACATAATATTTACTAACCAGTAAAGAGGTTCAAAATAAGAGTGATTGAAGAAGGCAAACCCAGTATTATTCCATACTTAAAAACCAATAACAAAACCACAGTGTAGAGTATTATAATACACAATTAATGAAAGGATACATAACATACATCAATGTATTAAAGATATCTCTTGATGGTAGTTTACTGGTGCTTTGTGTTTATATTCTCTGAAATTTTTGTAATGTTTTTATATTTCCTTGTAATAAAATTTGCCTTGAAATTAAAAACTATATAATATATAAATCATTCATAGTCTCACCATATCATTTAATGATTTACTGATAATCATTTTTCAAAGTCTATACTTATAAAAAAGTTATAAAAGTAAAATTTAACTATAAAATCTTTTTTTGTTATTAAAAGGAAGAAATAATTAGTGTTATTTCTCTGTGATAGCTGCCCCCATCCTGATCCCTTTTTGTTATTCCTGGAAGCAACCACTGCTGAACTGGTATGTGTTAATTCTTATTTCAACACTTTTATTTTATACATAGGTGTGCACCATTTAAAAAAAAATCCAAAAATTAAAAAAATGCTGTTTAAAAAATTTTAAGTGGTTTTGTGCAGCAGCTACTTTTCTCAATTAACTTTATATTGTATTGCTTTTAAGTGTTCATTTCTTTTAACTGTTATTCCACTATATATATGTGCCAATATTTTATTTACTGTTCTTCTACTAATACAAACTATTTTAACAGTATGAAATTATTACATCTCTTCCTGAACACATCTCTTAGAACAAAAACTAGTGTTTCTGGAGATATAACAAGCATTTTTCTGTTCTTACAGATATGCCCTCAGTGTGGTTTGTCTCATTCAGAATGTCCCAGTGATCAATTTCTCTAATTTTTATGAACATTTGATCTTGTCAAAATCTAGGCATTCTGCTAATTCTAGCAGGTGAAAACAATGCCTTTTTGTTTTACCTTGCATTTTCCTTATTATCATCATCCTCGTCTCCAAAAATCATTTTTACTCTAAGTATTTGACTAATTAGAATTCAATTACTCTTACAAGTTCATCATCTTTTCAATTAAAATTCCCCTTTTATCTTCCTTTCATAAGGTTTATTTATGAATAAAGGAGGCATACTCTTCATTGTTTAAAAAAGCCAGTTGCAGTTTATCTCAAAATTCTTTTTAATCATCTTATTTTCAGAATATAATGCTTCTGTGAGCATACCACCAGAACATGACTTTCTCTATGTGCTTCCCTGATTTAACATTTAGTACATTTTCTAGTAAAGCTAAATTAAAAACTATACCCTCTGAAATTATAAGTCCTACAAAGAAATGGCATGATGTAGTGACCATACCTGAAATTTCTTTAATGACAATATTCTCAAAAAAACTTGGTCCTTAGCCTGAATCAATGACTGGCAGGTGAGAAGATGATAAAACAGACTCGATAAATTTTGACTCCTAAATATAGAGTTAATCTATAATTATCAATTGTAAGAATGGCTTTGTTCAAGTGACCCTAGGATATTCTTTCCTGTCTCTGAAGTACTTTGTTTTAAAAAAAGACAAAATCACCCAGGGAAAATGTCACCCATTAATTGTTTGCTTGTAGTCTGTAGCCCACCAATAAAGATAACACCACTGGAATGTCACAGTGGTTCTGCTTTTCTAATTATTGAAGATTTTATTTTTTAAGTGGCTACAACCCAGCAATGTGTTAGGGTATTCCTGTTTTGCTTATGCCTTGGGACTTAAGAATGAAATGTGGTGTACAGTCAAAAAAGATAATTTTAAATAGAACATAGAAAACATTCAGGGGGCAGACTATTCTGAAATGAGAGCTTTGTAAAAGTACACTGTTAAGTGGACTTAATTGTTAGTGCCACCATGCCTGGCACAAAGCCATTTTTTAAAAATATTTATTTTTTAGGTGTAATTGGACACAATGCCTTTATTTACTTGTTTTTATGTGGTGCTGAGGATCAAACCCAGGGCCTCACACGTGCTAGGTGAGTGCTTTAACACTGATCTACAAACCCAGTTCCCACAAAGCCAGTGTAATAGGAGAATTTTCAATCTGTCAAAGTCTTCAGGAATGTACGATGTGTTGGTACATGTATCCAGAAGCATATAACCATCTTATAAAAAGGAACAAAAAAAAGGGGTGGGGGAGAAACTGTATTTTATTTGGTTAATTTTAAGCTTGTAATAAAAAGTAAACTCTGCTAGAGGGTCTATAGTTTATAATTTGTACTTTTTCAGGTACTAAAATCTAGGATAAACCTGATGAAAATGTGTGTGTGCGTGCATGTACACATATTTTATATATATATATGTATATACACACACACACATACACACATACACAAATATATATACATATATATGGTGGGGGGAGGGAGAGAGGGAGGGAGAGAGAAAGAGAGAGAGAGAGAATGAATGTGAGTGTGAGGCACACTCATTACAGAATGAGAACAATTTTAAAATGTAAACAAAGTGTTTGGAGTAGACAGACTGCATAATTTTAAACCATAAAGTGATGGGAAAATATCACCTTTTCCCTGACAATTTTCCACACTACACAATTCCAATATGATAGTGTTCTTTTCTACAGTCACTTGTTTCACTTGTTTTCACTGGTACTTCATTGCCCTTTCACTGTTGCTAGATTTTTCTTTTAAATTTATTTTGATATTAGGGCTCTATCTGAAGTGTGAGGAGTAAAGATTTGTTCCCATGATGTAGGCTCCCTATTTACCTCTCTTATTGTTTCTTTTGCTGAGAAAAAACTTTTTAGTTTAAGTAAGTCCCATTTGTTGATTCTAGATGTTAACTCTTGTGCTATGGGTGTCCTATTGAGGAATTTGGAGCCCGACCCCACAGTATGTAGGTCGTAGCCAACTTTTTCTTCTATCAGATGCCGTGTCTCTGATTTGATATCAAGCTCCTTGATCCATTTTGAGTTAACTTTTGTGCTTGGCGAGAGAAAGGGATTCAGATTCATTTTGTTGCATATGGATTTCCAGTTTTCCCAGCACCATTTGTTGAAGATGCTATCTTTCCTCCATTGCATGCTTTTAGCCCCTTTATCAAATATAAGAAAGTTGTAGTTTTGTGGGTTGGTTTCTGTGTCCTCTATTCTGTACCATTGGTCCACCCGCCTGTTTTGGTACCAGTACCATGCTGTTTTTGTTACTATTGCTCTGTAGTATAGTTTGAGATCTGGAATCGCTATACCACCTGATTCACACTTCCTGAATATATAAAGAACTCAGAAATATATAAAGAACTCAGAAAATTTGACAATAAGATAATAAATAACCCAATCAACAAATGGGCCAAGGACTTGAATAGACACTTCTCAGAGGAGGACATACAATCAATCAATAAGTACATGAAAAAATGCTCACCATCTCTAGGCAGTCAGAGAAATGCAAATCAAAACCACCCTAAGATACCATCTCACTCCAGTAAGATTGGCAGCCATTATGAAGTCGAACAACAATAAGTGCTGGCGAGGTTGTGGGGAAAAGGGTACACTTGTACATTGTTGGTGGGACTGCAAATTGGTGCAGCCAATTTGGAAAGCGGTATGGAGATTTCTTAGAAAGCTGGGAATGGAACCACCATTTGACCCAGCCATTCCCCTTCTAGGTCTATTCCCTAAAGACCTAAAAAGAGCATGCTACAGGGACACTGCTACATCGATGTTCATAGCAGCACAATTCACAATTGCAAGACTGTGGAATCAACCTAGATGCCCTTCAATAGACGAATGGATAAAAAAAATGTGGCATTTATACACAATGGAGTATTACTCTGCAGTAAAAAATGACAAAATCATAGAATTTGGAGGGAAATGGATGGCATTAGAGCAGATTATGCTAAGTGAAGCTAGCCAAGCCCTAAAAAACAAATGCCAAATGTCTCCTTTGATATAAGGAGAGTAACTAAGAACAGACTAGGGAAGAAGAGCACGAGAAGAAGACCAACATTAAACAAGGATGAGAGGTGGGAGGGAAAGGGAGAGAGAAGGGAAATTGCATGGAAATGGAAGGAGACCCTCAGGGTTATACAAAATTACACACAAGAGGAAGTGAGGGGAAAGGGAAAAACAGTACAAGGGGGAGGAATGAATTACAGTAGTGGGGGTAGAGAGAGAAGAGGGGAGGGGAGGGGAGGGGAGAGGAGATAGTAGAGGATAGGAAAGGCAGCAGAATACAACAGACATGAGTTTATCAATATGTAAAGCAATGAAGTGTAACTGATGTGATTCTGCAAGCTGTATACGGGGTAAAATGGGAGTTCATAACCCGCTTGAATCAAAATGTGAAATATGATATATCAAGAACTATGTAATGTTTTGAACAACCAACATTAAAAAAATAAATAAATTAAAAAAAATAAATTTATTTTGAGACAGGCTCTTGAAATTTTAAATTCCACATGCTGGCCTTGAACTTGAGATCCTATTGTCTCAACCTCCCAAGTAGCTGGGATTACAGAAGTGTGAACTGTGTCTCACTAAAAACAACTTATAATACTATATTTTGCTGCCTCTTTATATCATAAACCCTTTTCCCTTCTATTATTCACTTTTATTACTTCTTTGGCTGTTTTATTTTCTTTGACATTTCTCAGTTTTGATATGAGAAGAATTTGGCTTTTCTCTCTTCTGGAAGACGAACCTATCAATAACAAAGAGTTGTGTGTAGTCATGTCACAGATAAAGTATTATGTACCTATTCCAGGCCAGGCCCCATTCCAGGCACAAAGAAACAAACAAAACAAAGCCCCACCCTCATACAGTTTGCATTCTAGTGAAGGGGGCAGACAATGAGAAAAGCAAGTCATGTGGGATTGGGTGTTAAACAACAAAACAAATGAACAAGGGTAGGGGCAATTGAGAGTGACATGATGGGCGGGGGACCTGTTATTTATCTAAAGTGATCTGAGAAGGCATGTCTTAAAAAAAAGAAGGGATATTTGAAAAGAGAATTTAAGGACATTTGTAGCATAAGTATATTAAATAGAAAAGAACAAGTACAAATGAGCTGACAGAGCATGCCTGGCCTGTTAAAGAAACAGGAAAGAGATCAGTGGGGGGAAAGAAAATAAGTTTTTTTTTTTTTTTTTTTTTGCTGAATGTTTATTGTTTTTGCCATGGTTTACTCCTCAAATTTAGATTTGAACAGATACAGATTCCAACTTATCTGAAAGGGTGAGAGTGTTTTAAGTTTAGTAGACAAGTAGAACAGTTCTAAATAAAGTAATAATATGCAGTATAGCATTTTGGCTGAAAATAGGTTTGTAAACAGTCTAAAATTACAGATATATTACCTGGTTTTGAGCCAGGGAAGGTGGTGAAGAGGGAATACTTAAGAACAAGGTCCAGTTTTTAGTCCTGGCTCCAACACCTACTTTCTATAAGTGATTTTTTTTTTAATATTTATATTTTAGTTGTAGATGGACAGAATCTCTTTATTTCATTTTTATGTGGTGCTGAGGTTTGAACCTAGTGCTAGGTAAATACTCTACCAATGAGCCACAACCCAGCCCCTGCATATATCCTTTTATTCTAATTTTATAATGAAAAAAAAGCATAGTGGCTTTTAGAGAAAAAATGTTGGTATTGGAAATCCTAAGTTAAACAACTTTTCTGCTATTTATTAAATGTGTGTCCTTATACAAGTCACTTAAAAGACTGTTTCCTTATTTGTAAAAAGAAAATAAAAATATCTACTTCATAACATTAAAGGACAACCTATGCATGTGAAAACAATTTGTATACTACAAAATATTAAATTAGGATATTTTTAAAGTATGCTTAGTTTACTTTATTGAATTTCATGTGTTTTCAAAATTTAATTTTTTTTTTGGTTTACCTATTTATTTGCAGTTAAGAGTTATATGCAGAATTTCAGTTCTCCATTTTAAGCTATGCAAATTTTAAAATTAACTATATTTTCAATTATGCCACAAAATTTTATGTATATATACATATATATATATACACACACACATACATATATACACATATACATATATCTCTCTCTAAACCTGAAGACCTCAAAAAGAATGAGAATGAGGATTTTCATTTTAACTTATTAAATGACCTGTTTGCAATAAAAAATTTGGGCACTTAGTGAAAATGATTTGAAAGGATAATTAGCAATTATTACATATACATATAAGTATATATACATATACATATATACAATTGTTAAATAACTTTTAGTTCAGTTTATTTTTTTATCTATTTTTGTTTCCTGAGTCTCTACTGCTTACTTAAATCACTGAATGTGAAACACTCAGCTGTATATTTACTATGAAATTATTGGTATTCGTCACTGTAGGTTTTGATGACTGCACTAGGGAAAGACTGCTTTATATTTCTGTATCATATTGCTAGTCATTAGAGTCCTTATACTGCTGAACAGTAATTTAAAATGCAATCCAAAAGAAGTATCAAGTCTTTAAAACATCTTCAATTGTCTTCAAAAGGAATTTACAAGAGATTTAACAGAATGGAACTTACTCCATGCCCTGTGCAGTTTGCCGTGCAATATCTATAAGTTTGATCATTTCAAATTTGGTCTCAATGATGTGGAGATGGTGATATAAGCTGGAGCCCTCACACCACTGGGTAACAATAGCTAGTTGTGGCTTTGTGGAATAGCCCATGAAGAGTAGGATATTCACATGTCGTGTTTTCCTGTAAAAGTAAAGTGATGGTAAATAGTAAATGCCAATAAACTTTAGCAATTCTTAAAAGGGAGTCAAAGTAGTCAAGCAGTAAGATGAACAGAAAGTGGTATTAAAAAAAAAAAGCATTATAAGTATACATTTAGATGAATTATCTAATTAATTATCTATTCATCCATCCTATTCAGAAATGTCTTTTTTAAAAAAATATATCTGACAAGTAAGCAGAGGTTGCTTAATACCTTGAATTTATGGGAAGCTCACTAATTGAATAGAGCTACCCTACCCGCTTTTCTGCTTAAATGGTTCTAGTATTAGAAAGTTTTCTTGTGAGACAAAATCATTTTCCTCCAACCTCCACAACTTTCTTCCCTTTTCTGCTCTCTGGAATATAAGGTAGCAACTCAGTATCCTTTTAAATCTAAGTCTTCTCTGGATTAAATATCCTCAGTTTTGTTGACTCTCTGTCTTTCCAAATTACAGTTCTAGAATCTTCCCCATTTAAGTTGTCCTATTTTGAACTTACTCTCATTTGTAAATGTTCCATAAGTTCTAGGCACAGGAGTAAATGAAATCTCTAAAAGATATTCTGAAACACTTAGAATTTTGAGAGCATTATTTCCATAAGTGAAACTACTATTTCACATGGTCACATACTATATTTTCATTACTTCAGTCTAGAATTAAGTTTTCTATCAGCTATACCAAATAATATGAATACCACTTAAAAGAATAAGCTGAAAGAAAATTAGACATCCTATGGCTCTATATACTTATTCATTTTGAGTAAATTGTAAAGCTAATAGTGGCTACCACCAGAAAACAGGAGCTAATAATAATAACTTCTTTCCTCCTAGAAACAGTAATTTGCATACGCTCACCTGAGTACTCCTACTTCATTTTTGAAGGCCTGTAACTGTTGAGGTGTGGGTGCTGTCACATTCAACATTTTCACTGCCACATCACCTAAAAGGTAATCATCATTCCAAATGTCATTCCAATTTAAAAAATTTAAAACTATAAAACATTCTTGGGGATTTCCACTAATTATAATAACTGTAAATCCATAACACTGTTAAACTACAAATAAATTATGCCTAACTGTCTAAACTGTATTAATTTTTGAAGGATAAAAACAAAATTAACAGCAATACTCCTATACTAGTATTTCAAAAGACCAACCCCCAAAATAGACAACCTTGTTTTCCCTGGAAATTTAGTTTAAGTAAGTACCCAGAGTATTTTTCCAATTATTTAACAATACTCAATGAGATATATTTACTAAATGAACACTGAAACTAGAGATAAGAGTCCCAGTGGAGCTTGGCTTAAAGTAGAAAACTTCGAACTTCTTTATCAGAGCAGTTAACATTATGTACAAAGTTATGGATTATTTATGATGCTTTTCATTAGAAAAATGATTAAAATTATAGCTAATTAAAAAAAGTTTATGTAAGATAGCCATAACTCTTACACACTACCACTAAAAGTGAAAATTGGTACAACCATTTTGTAATATTGCTGGTAGTATCTATAAAACTGGACATATGCACATCATATGGTCCTACAATTTTCTCCAAGGTATGTATACCCAGCAAAAATAGATTTATATGTTCTCTGAAAGATATAAAAAAAATTCATAGCAACATCATTGGAATAGCACCAAACTGGAAACCATCCAAATGCTCATTACACAGTAGATGGAAGAAGAAATCAGCTTACACATTGAAAGAGAATGAATGACTTCCAACAACAATACAGATGAATCTTGCATACAACATAAGGGGCCAGACACTGAAGGGTACATGCTGTATGATTCCTGTTGCAGTCAGGTTGGTAGCTAACCTTGGGGGAGGAGTGACTGGAAAGGGGCATCAGGGGAGCTTCTAGTATGACAATAATGTTCTGTTTGTTGATCATGGCTATCTATTCACTTTTTGAGATTTCAGCTACTTGTATACTTACATGCACTTTTTAATATGTACATTAAGCTTTTATATATATATATATATTATTGATTTCTCTTAATTATCAATATAATACAACATTCATTTTATCAGTGGTACCATATAACTTACCTACACTTAAAACCAATGTTTAAAAACATTTTGAAAGCACCCAGAAAAAAATTACCATAATGCCACTCACTGACATTTTATATATGAATGATAAGGCTTATATATGAATGCAGTGTGAATATTTATGAATATATAAAAAATGAGAAATACAGTAAAATTCTGATAGAAATTTTTTATATTATATATATAACATATATGGGGTATTACACATGCTGCTTTTATACAATTTAATACACCAAAGACACCTTCCATATCAATAAATGTAATTCTAGCATATCATTTGAAAAATCCTATACAATCATGTATGGATCCAATTTATTTATCTATTTATCTAATCGTTTTTTAATTTTCATTTTGCATTCTTACTAAATCTTTGATGAATATACTTTTATACGTGACTATTCATTCCTGTCCCATTACTTCCTAAGGATGTCATCAATATACATATTCCCAAATTATATATAATAATAATATTTATAATAATACAAATAATGGCTCAATACACATACTGCCAAATTGTCTTATAGAAAATTTGTAACAATTTATTTTCCCACCAGCAGCACTACAATCATATCTCTAAATATGGTCAATTTAAAAAAATTTGTTCATTCACTGGGCGTGATGACACACACCTGTAATTCCAGCAGCTCAGGAGGCTGAGGCAGCCTCAGCAGTTTAGCAAGGCCCTAAGCAACTCAAGGAGACCCTGTCTCCAAATAAAATACATATTTGAAAAAAGGGCTAGGGATGTGGTGCAGTGGTTAAAGCTCCTTGGTTCAAACACTCGTATTAAAAAAACAAAACAAAACAACAACAACAAAAAACAGAAACCAACCCAGATTTGGGGGAACAGCTAATCTGGAGAATCTTAATTTTAAAAAATTATTACTGCAGTAAGGCGAAGTGCCACATGCCTGTACTCCCAATTACTCTGAGGCAGGAGAGCTACAAGTTCAAGGCTAGTCTGGGTCACTTAATGAGACCCTCTCAAAATAAAAATAAAAAGGGCTGGGCATATAGCTCAGTGGGAGAACAACTGTCTAGTATGGGCAAGGCCCTGGGTTTGATCCCTAGCAACACAAACACAAATAAATAAATAATTAGTAATATAATGAAAGGAGTCCTGATTGCTGTGAACCTAGGTTTTATTTCCCATAATTCTTGTTACAGTTTGGGAGAACTTCTGCATCTGATGAAAATGATGCAAATAGTGAGTATTCTTTGATTTTTAAAAATAAAAATGGTTACACATATACTATTACTGTGAGACTTGTGACTATGTCAACAATATTAACATACATACCATGCCATTTTCCCTTGTAGACTGTTCCAAATGATCCAGATCCAATTCTTTGTCCCACTGTGATCTGTCCATCAGGAATCTCCCAATCATCACTTGAATCCCGTCTACCAAGTGTTTTCTTGATAAAAATAGTGCAAAAGTCAAGTTAGGCCAACCAAACAAAAAGGGGAAACCTTATGTTCCATGTGAAGTATATTAACCTAAGCCTGAGAGGAGCAAGATGAGGAAGATAATATCACTTCTTTCACCAAAAGCTGAAGAAATAATAGTTAAAAGTATGACTAGGAGCTGGGGTTGTGGCTCTGTGGTAGAGCGCTTGCCTACCATGTGTGAGGCACTGGTTTGATCCTCAGCACCACATAAAAATAAATAAAATAACTATCTATCAACAACTAAAAAAAAATTTTTAAAAATATGACTAAAAATACAAAACAAAATTAAGACAAGTCAGACTTGGATAGAAACAATTTATTTAGAAATGAAAATTATTTATTGAGCATGTGTGAGAAATGCCTATTATTAAAATTAATAAGAAAAACCAGCTTTGTATTATTTGGAGGATTATAAGGGCAAGATAAATATTATGTATTTATGATAAGTTTTTGCCTCCAAATACCTAAAAATTTAACCTAATATGTTGTAGTAACAGGAAACAATTTTTCTAGTTACTTTTTTCTAGTCAGAATTAAATTTTCTCATAGATCTGAACTGGTATCTCTAAAAAAAAAAATCTATCTATCTATCTATCTATATCTCCAATTATTTTCATAGGGTTAAAGGATCATCTTCCCAACAAGTAGCAGAAAGTTAATTTTTCAAATAGGGAAAAATGTCACTTGGTAGATTTTTGAATTGTAGTTCAGCCTTTAGAATATGTATGCTTAATCATGCTTTCCAAAAATTTATTTACTCTTTTTTCCTTATTTTATTTTAGGTACTGGGGTTTGAACCCAGGGGTGCTTTACCACTGAGCCACGTCCCTCAGCCCTTTTTATTTTTCATTTTGAGACAGGGTCTTGTTTAGTTACTGAGGCTGGCCTCAAACTTGCTATCTTTGTCTCAGCTTCCTGAGTAGCTGGGATTACAGGTGTGTACCACTATGCCTGGCTCTTTTTTCTTATTAGAAACAGAATGCTACGGTTACTCTTCCAAAACTGCCTTTTACATTAGAGATGAAAATGAAAATTGGTGTTGTGGGAATATGCTTAAGCAAAAATCAACTGTTAAATTTGATAGGGGAATTTTTTATCATATACAGATATAACATATCTAAAAGTGACATTTATGTGGCTCTGATTTCAAAAAAGAAAGGACTCCAGTGAAAAAAAAGATAAATATTCTTACCATCCTATTCCTGTCTTCTGAGGAGGAAGATGACTTCCTTTCCCGCTGAGGTCCTGGAGATTTCTGTAAGGCTTTCACATTAGTGAGTGAGCCTGGTAATGAGGCAGGTGGGGTTGCAGACAAACCTGTGGTTGATCCTAAATTAGGGAAAATGTATCCATTAAGGAGGAGCAAGGGAGCGAGTTCCTTTATCAGGGGGTGTACAAAGTGCAAGGGGGGACTTAGATTTGGACTTAAACTTGCTATTAAAATGTAGTATATGTTCAAATACTGACCTTTTGAAAAAAACAAGTCAAAAGAGGCCTATTGGTGATTAGTACTAATTTTTTTTTAGTTTTCTGGCCAACTTAATTACAGTTTTAAAACATCTAATGATAGATATATTATTGGTTTAACTTTTCCTAGTCCAAAGTCTAATTTAAAAAAAATTTGTCTTTGAAGAAAAATTTAAAAAGTAAAGTCAATTAAAAAGCCTATATAACACATTTTTAAATAGAAACTTTTAATTGTATTACCTCAATAGCCAATCAATATTAAAAAATATGGAAACCCCCAAATGGAAATATTTTCTAATGTTACCTTAATATTGAAAATATAGGGCTTGTTCATATTAGCCACTAATATTTAAATATAACCCCAAACTATAAGCTTTACTACTTAAGAAATATTGATCAGTGTCAGTAGTTCCTGGAGGTTTTTTTTTTTTTGACTAATATAGATTATTTGTTACCTTTATAACAAAATGACTATAAGCAAAGCCAAGTAGGTTTCCTTAAAATTTTCTGAAAATCTCTGCATTTATAAGTGAGTATAAAGTAAATGTTATGGCCTTTTAGGCAAGTTACTACAAATGCCAATATTTTGTAGGCCAAGTAAGCCCAAGGAGTACTCTTTGGAAGTGGACTCAGTTGGTAAGATTAGAACCTTTCTGATGGGCACATTTCCAAATACTGACTCAGTGGTAAACATCCTAAGTCTATGTATAGTGCATCTGGTTCAGAGGGGCTCAGGACAATGAGTCAGGCTTGAATACAGCTGAATAGGACCAGGATTTCTAGGCAATATTTCTATATATATATGTGTGTGTGTGTGTGTGTGTGTGTGTGTGTGTGTATATATATATATATATATATATAAAATCTTCAGGAATATATACATATATATACATATATATATACACATATATATATAGATATATATATTTTTTTTAAAGATTACAACTCATATGGTAGAGATGAGACCATAGTTTTTCAAAGAACAAGGATATTAAAAAAAAAAACAAAAAACATTTCAATGTTAAATATGGGCTGGGTACAGGGGTGCACCCTGGTAATACCAGGGACTCAGGAGGCCAAGGCAGAAAGATTGCAAGTTTGAGGCCAGCCTTGGTAACTTAGTGAAACCCTGTCTCAAAATAAAAACGAAAAAGGACTAGGGATGTAGCTCAATGGTAAAGCACCCTAGGGTTCAATTTCCAGTACCAAAAAAGAGAAATATCTTAATCTTTCTAAGTGATTATCCCACATTGCTCCTTCCTTTCTTTAAAAAAAAAAATTCAATCTGGGTAGAAATTTTACCATTGTTACATCATACTATAATAGCATGTGAAATTTCCATGCTCTCACAGGCAGTTTTCTAAAATAAAATGGTGTCTAACTTGTCTTTTAATTAGAGCACAATCCATTTTCTGCCTGCCATTGATATTTTCAACACCATATAGTCTTAATCGCTTACCCAGGTGACATAGTTCTGGTCTACTTAGTAACATTTTATTCCTTAATTTAATCATATTATTCAGTACTGGATGAACTTCCATCCCATTTCATGGATTTTTCTGAGAAACAGCTGGCTGAGAGAACAAAACTGAAAACACCATTGCTACATGGTGGAATGTGATGGACATTATCTAAAGTACATGTATGAAGACACGAATTGGTGTGAATATACTTTGTATACAACCAGAAATATGAAAAAATTGTGCTCTATATGTGTAATAAGAATTGTAATGCATTCTGTTGTCATATATAAATAAAAAAATTAATAAAAAAAGTAACAGGGGGCTGGGGATGTAGCTCAGTGGTAGATTGCTTGCCTACCATGTGTGAGGCACTGGGTTCGATCCTCTGCACCACATAAAAATAAATAAAATAAAGATATTGTATCCATTTACAACTATTTTTTGAAAAAAGTATCGATCAAGAGCCAGTAAATATAATTCCTTTTTTGTTTTTTTTTTTGCAGTACTAGGGTTGAACATAGTAGGGATGCTCTACCACTGACCTAGCCAGGGCCCTTTTCGTTTTTTTTATTTTGATAGGCAGGGTTTCCCTAACTTGCTGAGGCTCTCTTGCCTCAGCTCCTTAAATTGCTGGGATCACAGGTATACACCACTGCACCCAGATAATTCTTTAAAAAAAATATTTGTAGCCAGACATCTGTACCAACTTTGACTTCAAATTTTAAAAAGTCAGTTTAAGAACTAAAATATGGCAAAATAAAAGGCAGAGTAAAATTATACTGCTAACTTTTTCTTCCTATTAAGGTATAATTAGAGTATAACTACTCTGAGTTTCTGAAGTATTCTGAAATATCCAAAATATATGATAAATCTTTCTGTTTTAAAAACAATTCCCTATTTTTTCATAAAATATACACATCCCATATTGGGGCAAAGAACGAAAGAAAACAAAACCCAAAACACATTGCTGATATTACAAAATTAAAAAAAAAAAAGCCAAAAGCCTAACAAAAATATTTTTAATAGGGGTTTCCATTTATATTTCAATTTTCTTAAAAACCACAAAAATTGTTAACAAATAGTTAATCAAAGTCATCACCTACATTAAAATTTAAGGAATCCATATTGAAGATCCCTCCCATCTTATTTGTTCCCACCCACTGAGTTTAAGTTATCAAGACCAAGATATAATAGTATAACAAATAACAAGATGGAAAATCTCAGCTCAGATTTTTTTTCTCTCTTAAAAATTTATGACAGACAGCATACAGAAAACTTGTAGTAGTGAATATGTGTGAGAAGCACATTCAGAGCATTCCAGCCAGGCCAAGCAGAAATTCAGTACTGAAAACTCTCACACTTACAAACACACGCTGTGAGGGTGAGGCACAAACAGCATCTGTAGTTTATATTTAGTTTGCTTTGGGTGAAAACAAGAAAGAAGAGCCCAACTACCTCTGAACACTGGGCCAGGCTCAAAATCAAACACTATTTCACTGGGGACAGAATGTAGGAGGGGACTGGGAGTCCGGGATTGGTATTTCCGAAGACAGCGCATCAGCTGGTTCAAGGGGGCTGTTAGAAGAGAAAGAGAGGGGCAGGCAAACACAGGAAGACAGACACACAGAAGAAATGAAAGAAGTCATGGGGAATAAATAAGATGAATTGAAGCCCGCTTCACAAAATAATTCTGGACTTTTTTCTTTAACCTGCTTATTTTTATAAAATCCCAATCATTTTTTAAAAAGTGACTCATAAAAAGGACAAGAAATGCCACTTGATTTTAGATTCTAAGCAGGCAGTGTTTATGACAAAGTTAACTCTGTGATGCTAACATGATGGCAACATTTAAATGCTTGATGTATTGGGCAAGATTATCAAAAGCCACAGCTATTAAGACATATGAAAGTCAAACTGGCAGCAACATTAAATTGGCAGGTTCATGGAATAACAAACAGAAGAAAAACCCTTTGTATAACTATGTGCTCTAGTCAATACCAAGTCCAGAGTACATAATGCAGGCTTATTATTTTGGTAGCTTCATAGGTGTACAGAAATATAACAAAAGATGGTATATACAATGTTTACTTAGAAAATATCTCTGAGTCTGGGCTTAGATATTTTGAAGATACAGAAGGTCACAATGAAGAGACCAGCTCTGTCCGTGATACTGCAGGTCTTCCTTATTAGAGAAGTACAGAGGACCTCCTGCAAGAAAACTTCAAGGCAGTCTTAAATACCATCTCTGAGAAAACATTAAATGGGATAAATTCTTATAAAAAATTTTTTCTTAAGCAATGTTTCTTAAGTTAAAAATTCTGAAAGATACAGCAATTTCTTGTTTGCTTGCTTTATTTACTAGACTAATCCAAGGGTGAGCTTTTCCATTCTGGGCTAGCTATTCAATAAAAGGTACATTTCAAACACTTCCAGAAAGTTGAAGGGAAATGTCTGACAAACTAAGGAGCTCTGGCAGGCAATCCAAGTCATGATTTAGCAAAATAAAGTTTTAAGTATGAATGGAGGACCCCAAAGGAAATTTATCAATTTCTGTTTAAGAGAGGTAGAAGTTAACGAAGTGGTTAAAATAATTAAGGATCTCTTCTTGATGCAATATTTAAGTTACAGATGGTACATTTAAGACTACCTTTTGTGTTTTCTCATTTCCTATTCATGTCAAGAATTAGTTAAAATTAGCAATAAATGATAAATACTACAAAAATTTGGGTTTTCGCTACTTATTTTTCTCTGTGTCTGTGTTTCATGAAAGAAGCAAGTATAAAGGAGATAAGCAGCAAAGCAATTGCATTTTTTCCTGAGCATTTTTTTTTTTTAAACTGAACTCACTACTTACCTCCATCACCACGAAACCCTTGGTCTCTAATCAAGTCCTACAAATAAATAGTAAAGTATATTTATTCAAAGCATATGGTAAGAAAATAATAGCAACACTGAATTTTCACTCTACATTAATAGAAAGGTTAATTCAAAATAACACCTGTCTTATAATTACTTCACAAAACAAAGAATATGAAATTAGCTAGTGGACATGATAAAAATCTAAATTTTGAAGTACTTGTCAACCTAACCCTATAACTGAAAGGATTTTTAGTCCTGATCAAATGCTGAAATCCATTTCAGGCCATTCAAAACCAACGGCTTCATCAATCCTTAAAGAAAATTCTACTGGCACATATTAAGAGCCATAAAAATGTTCATACCCTTTGATCCTGTAATTCCACTTCTGGGAATTTTTCCTAAGGAAATAATTCAGAAGAAAAAATGATATGCACAAAGATGTTTAGTGCAGCATTATCCATCATACTAAAAAGTCAGAAATAATTATTTCCCAATGATTGGCATTTTGACAAATTATGGTTAAGTAAGTTATGGAGTATCAATTTAATGAAGTATTATGCAACCATGAAAACAATAATGAAGATTAAATCATGAAACACATTCACAATAAGATGAAAAATACAAAGTTAAAAGTACACTGAATACCATCATAAAATATGGATGCACAAGGACATACTACAAAAGAGGGAAAAAGATCGAAATAGCTCAAATAAGAATTTTATTAAATTTATCATTGTTATTAAAATACAGTTACAACAGTGTTAGTAGTAGGGAAGTCACTCTGTTGTACAATTTGGAACTTGATAGGCAGAACTTGGATTAGTTTGCTTACTCAGTTTAATTTAAATGTGAGGGATTGAATGGCCCCAAATGTATCTAAATAGGCCCTTTGCCAACAGGCAGCTTTTTGTTTGCTAGCTAAAACAAAGAATATTATTTATAGGTATATTTCTGTCATGTTCAGTGTATCACATAAAGTCTTCAACATTTTCTACAGAATAATCAATAAATACGCATATAAAACTTCAAACAAGGTGCTAGGTATTAGGGGTATCGCTACCAATAAATACAAAATTCTGGTAGTCTCATTAACTTTCTGTGGTTTTGAAAATTTATACTCATTGTAAGAGAAATGTACACTCATGAAAATTAAATGATATAATTATAACAACTTAAAATATTATAGAGGAGATATCAGTTTGTTGCTAAGTTACTGTCAACCAAGTGCTTTTGGCAATAAGATTTTTAGTCCTACATAAAGGATTTTATCATTGGGGAAGCATTTGAAGAAATGTCTGAGGGAGGGTTGGAAAAACAGGAGTATAGTTAAGGGCCTTCTAGACACAAGGACACATAAGAGAAAGGCCATATCCCTTTCTTTTCGCTGCATCTACCCGGAAACTTACAACAACTATGAACTGACCAAATTTGGCTTTCTCCACTCTTACAACCTACAGCTAGTACCAACATAAACTTGCATTTTTCAGTTTCAAATGTGTTCTTAAAACTCCTCGACAATCTTTTTACTTGTTCCAGGTTAAACAGGACGTTCTAGTTTCCAAATCTGATTATTTCAAACTTTCTCCCACTCTCTTGTAGTTTCTTCTCTTACATTTCTTTCCTTCAGCATGATAAACAAAACCATCAGAAGAACTTTTGGTCCTGCCTTTACATCCATAAATATTTGTATAATAACATAAGCTATAATTTCTGAATTCTTATGTACTGGGCATAAAAAGAAGTGTCTAGGTAGGCACTATTAGTTGGATAATAAAGTCATACAGTTTGTAGAGAGCTATATCCATCCATCTTTACTTCCTCATAGTTTGTGTAGGACATCATTATCTATTCTTCCTCTTCTTTCAATTCCCTCCTTTACTACTATACAGTATAATGGGTAAGCATAAGAAAGGAAGGCCAGGTTCAAATATATTTATCAGCTGTGTGTTGTGGTCTTGGTGTACTCTTTAATCTCTGTAAATTTATCATCCTCTCTCACTCTTACTTTATTCTAATTTTCTTAACAGTGAACTAAAGATAATAATAGTACTTAACCCATGAATTTATATGAAGCTAGAACAAGAAAATTTATTTATAGCACTATCAGAGTATCTGGTACACAGTAAGCATTCATAAGTAGTAGCCATTTTACAGATTCTTAGGAATCTTATCTTGAATTCACTAATTTATAGTCTCCTTTCCTTCAACTCACTATCTTGACACCATTGCTACAACTTCAGTTTCAGCTTTTACTGGCTCTTGTTTAGAATACTGCAAAAGCCACATTATTGACAATCTTGCCTTTAGATGCAATACCCATTCATCTATCCTCCATGTGACCACTTTTTCGAAAGTCTAGAGCTGATATCTCATACTCCTAATTCCCTACCTGGTATACTTAATAAATTCCTACTCATCTTTAACAATCTGGCTTCAATGTTATCCTTTCTCTGCTAAATATTCCTACATCCAATGAGGTAGAGTTTATTATTCTCTAAACTCTCATTAGATATTTTGTGATTATTTATTTGTATCTCTGATTCATCCACTAAAACTGTGACTTCTTTAAAGGCAAAGACCATGTCCCAATTCATCCTTAATTACTAATTGCCTAGCTTAGAGTCAAAAGTACATCTTTTTAGTGGGATAATAGGTGACTGAACATGAATGAAATTCATACTTTATCTTGTAATCAATGGTAAATCACTGAAAATTTTTTTCAATATTTTCTAGTTGTTGATGGGCCTTTATTTTTTTATATGTGGTGCTGAGAATCAAACATAGTGAGCCACACAAGCTAGGCAAGCGCTCTTCCACTGAGCTACAACTCCATCCCCTCAAAGTTTTAGAATAAAGTAAAAGAGGATGATAAATATGTTATGAAAATTATCCTGATGATAGTATAGATAAATCAATGGAAGGAAATCCATTTAGGAGATAAATGTAGTAAGTACTTCAAGCGGGAAATATAAATTTAAATGGTGGTGGCAATAAGTGAGAACCAGTTTGAGACACACATGAAAAGGAAAAGCTGATTATGAGAAAGAGGAAAAGGCAAGATACAGAGTGACACTTTGAAAGTTCAATTATGAGAGACCAGGAGACTAGTAGTCACAAGCAGAGAATAAGAGAAACAATTTAAAAGGACGTTAGTTTTAAAAGTAAAGATAACAAAAGGCTGAGGCAGGATTGTCAAGTTGGAGGCCAGCCTCAGTAACTTAGTGAGGCCCTAAACAAGTTAGCGAGACCATTTCTCAAACAAAACAAAACAAAGGTTTGGGGATGTGGCTCAGTGGTTAAACATCACTGGGTTCAATACCTTGCACCCCCCAAGCCCCTCAAAAGTAGTAAAGATGAAGATTAAAATTTTGGATACAATCAGAACAAACAGAGATTAGAAATATAGTTTGATTTCTTATTTCACAATCTCCTTATTCCCATATTTTCCTCCCCTATTTACTAGTTAAGGAAAAATGGCACAAGAGGAAAGCCACTTACTTGAACCACCAATGGAGAAAAGGTTTTATAGTAAAATATGGGAAGAAAGTCTGATTTTTGGATGAAATTAAAATTTATGATAAAGTTTTATTTATTTATTTTTTTGGTACTGGGTTTTAAACCCAGCAGCACTTATAACCACTGAGCCACATCCCCAGTCCTTTTCATTTTGAGATAGGTTCTCACTAAGTTGCTTAGGGCCTTACTAAATTGTTGAGGCTGGCCCTTTACTTGGAATCCTCTTGCCTCAGCCTCTTGAGCTGCTGGGATTACAGCCATTATACCCAGCTTGTAATAAAAGTTTTTGTTTTTAACATTTAATAAAATTTAACTTATAGTTTCAACTATAACTAATTCTTTTTTTAATATTTATTTTTTTAGTTGTAGTTGGACACAATACATTTATTTTTGTTTATTTATTTTTATGTGGTGCTGAGGATCGAACCCAGAGTCTTGCACGTGCTAGGTGAGTGCTCTACCGCTGAGCCACAACCTCAGCCCTAGACTAATTCTTAAACATACAAAGAATCAAGTTTTGTGGTTAGAATGCCAAGCTTATGGCAGTACCATTTGAAACTGTTAATTTCATATATAACTTTTACAGCATAATCATAATCAATTTTATAAGAATTTTAGAGAAGTTCATGCATTCCCAAGGACCTCTATCAATCCTTTTGATATTTACACTATTTTCATTTGAAGATAAAACTTTTACAGGGATAGTGTCATTAAGGAAAATGTCAGAGTAACTCTAGTTTGGCACCAGTGAAGTATTTAATATCATCACAGAATCTGACAGGCTTTTCTGAACTATGATTCATATAAAGCCTAGTATTTAAAATAAATGATAAATGAAAGATGACACTTGTTTCTGATCTACCTTATAATTATAACAGGAAAATAAAGAAGCAGATCTGAAATTTCAGTTCTAGCAATGCTATATACTTACATCAATATTGACAGGTTCTATTGTGTTTATATGCACATTGGGAGCAGATGAGGATCGGTCTCGTTGCCCAAATTGATTTCGATGATCTTCATCTGCTGGTCGGAAGGGCTGTGGAATTGGAATGGATTTTGAAGGAGACGGACTGGTGAGAATTTGGGGCCTGGAAAAATCAAGTCATTGAAAGATAAGATAAAGAGCAACTGTACAGAGACAATAATATTAAATAATGAAAGATATAAAGATTTTGTTTATCAGAAAAATCTTTAAAATAAAGCACTGACATTCCAGCTGAAATAGCTTTATAAGAAACATTAAAGAGGACTAACAGACCTACAACTAGAACTGCCAAAGTTGCTATGTTCAAGCAGAACCTTCAGAAAATATCAACAAGAACACTTGATTCTTACCCAGAAAACTTAAAGGAAATCTACAAACGACTAGAAATTACCAATGATTAATCAGCTGAAGAAGAGGGTCTTCTTTTTAAAATTATAGAAAAATGTTCTAGTTAAGAGATTGAATAAAATCTATTTTTTCTAACTTTGCATTTCTTGAGAGCTGAAATTACTTAAATGAAAAAATTTATGAACAATATTAGGAAGTTATAAATATTTTGGGAATGTAATCTGTACACTTCAGGACCTGAAAAATGTACCTGCTACCAAACACCTAAGTTGTATGAAAATTCTAAACAATATCAAAAGATCATTTCCAAATTCAGAAGATGATCTTCACAGTGCCAGGACTTTTCTCATTTTGAAATTTTTATCATTCTCAATGATTGATATCAAAGACATAAGAGAATCATAAAGATTAAAGCATTTATTTTTTAAAAACTGGTTTTTAATCAAACCACCAAAATAGGTTACAGGGTGACCTACTTTGATACTGTAGATAAATAAGGAAGTATGATTTTTCACTGGCCCTAAAACAAACTTGACACAAAAACCCTAAAGTTCTGAGGATAGACCATAGCACCTGTAAGAAGCCTATGTTCCTCAGAAAAGATATCTACAGTAGGAGCAGGGAGGATCACTTGGTAGAAGATGTGGCTGTCTCACTGAACTCCACCATCAGGACCAATGAAGTGCTAATAAGCTCTTTACCTATATTTGTTATCATTCCACCCATCTTATGAAAGCTTTCTAAATGATCAGCATTATTTAATAGTTATTAGGCCAGAAAGGCAATGATGAGGGAATAAAGCATTTTGTGACAGGAGAGGGTTTGGAGAGGAATGGTAAGAAAATATAGAAGGAAAAGAAATGTATAAAGGTTTGAAAAGGAAAGAAAGTTCAGTAGTGACAAAATCCTCCAAATAAAATGTCAACAGAATCTGAACCATGCCAGTTTACATCCTTACTTCTCTTTTTCATTTTATTTTTTTTCATTTTGCTTTTTTTTATTAGTTGCTCATGACAATACAATGATCTTGACATATACATTTGAATCAAATGGGGTATAAATTCTAATTTTTACATTCTTACTTCTCTGAGCACACAAAAAAGCACAATTATTAAGGACAGGAGAAAATTTTTGACTTTGCATGCTCATTTTAATTACATGAATTCATATATAACTGATATATAAATAATAAGACATTAGGTACTAAAAATTATTATCAGCCTAATTATAGGCAAGACTTATGGAACTAAATTTTGGGAAAATTAGCATGTTTCACTTGGGTCCTTTTTATGCTTTCTGGTTATTGAGAAACATTTGGTTTGTGACAAAGCCATCCCATTTCTTGCCTTAGGCTACAAATATATGCCCTCTGCTAAGGAATTGTGAGAGAAGTAAAACAATGAAAAAATTACATTAGTTAAAACAAAACAAAACAAAACAATAAACATAACAAAAAACCTGGAAAGTGAACTGACAACTAACTGCTACTTATAGACTGATGATTTAAAGTTTTAGGGCAAGCACATACTTTATTAAAAAAAAATTTTTAAATTATACATAGACACAATATCTTTGTTTTTTGACTTTTAAGTGGTGCTGAGGATTGAACCCAGTGCCCCACATGTGGGAGGCAAGGGCTCTGCCACTGAGCCATAACCCCAGCCCAGGCACATACTTTAAATCAGGTTTCAAAACTGGAAAAAGCCCAAATTAACTAGAACTGTATAGGTTAGTCTAATCAATGCTATAATTGATCTGGTATGGGCAGAAGTGGCAGTAAATATTTCTTGAAACTTAATTAGGACAATGACAGAAACATATTGGATGAAAAATCAGAGATATGTACGCAAAGAATATGATCCAGAGGCAAGAAAAAAAATCCTGAATTTAATTTGGCAAGTTTCATTATCATATCTAAAGAAAAGAATGTATATATTAGAAAATGAGAATATCCAGGTGTGGTGGTGCATGCCTGTCAATGAGTTGGGAGGCTAAGGGAAGAGGACTGAATATTTGAAGCCAGCCTCAGCAACTTAATGGGACCCTCAACAACTTAGGAGACTCTGTCTCAAAATAAAAAATAAAAATAAAATAAAATAAAACTGGGGATGTAGCTCAGTGGTAAAGTGCCCCGGGGTTCAATCCCCAGTACCAAACAGATAGAAAAAGAGAATGACTGCCAATTATATAAAATCAAAGACATTAGTATCACCTGGAAGGGAAGGTGTGTTTTGATCCACAGTCACCTAGTCTTGAGGACAAGTATACATTGCAATTTTGGACAATACCTCAAGTTATCATATCCTGGTGTATTAAATATCTTATTTTGCCTCTGGATCATATTCTTTGCATATATATCTCTGACTTGTCATCCGGTATGTTTCTGACATTGTCCTAACTCAGTAAGTTTCAAGAATGATTTGCCACTTCTACCCATACCGGATCAATTATAGCATTGATTAGACTAACCTATACAGTTCTAGGTAATTTGGGCTTTTTCCAGTTTTAAGACCTGATTTAAAGTATGTGCCTGGGCTGGGGTTATGGCTCAGTGGCACAGCCCTTGCCTCCCACATGTGGGGCACTGGGTTTGATCCTCAGCACCACATAAAAATCAATGAACAAAATAAAGATATTGTGTCCATGTATAATTTTTTAAAAAAAATTAAAAAAGTATGTGCTTGCCCTGAAACTTCAAATCAAATCAGTCTATAAGTAGTATTAAAATTAGTACTCTGTACTAATTCCATGCTTGACAAAACCATCATAATTTGGTTTCCTATAAATATCTTCTGAAAGAATGCCAGCCCATCCAATACAAGAAGCCTGATTTATATAACAGGCATAATTCTTACAGAAAGAATTACTGGATATTCTGATGCAGTCTGTTCTGACTTTGTTTAATGTAAATCAGTATATTCCTATATTAATATTCTCATCATTTCTGGGAATGGATAAAATTGAGCTTCCATATCTGGGAAATCTTTACCTGGACCAAGGTAATTTATACCCTTTGAAGTACCCTGGCAGACATCCAACTGGGTTTTACTCAATGACAATGTTACATTCCCCTGCTGCAAACTTCTTTAAAGTAGTACCAAGTTTAAAATAAAAAATTTTAGCACTGTGTAGTATATTACCAATAAGTCAGACCTAATTTTCAAGCTAGAATATTTAAATTTTGAAGCAAAGTAATTACTTTTGTTCAGTGATATGCAAATTTTAAATGTTGGCTTTTCCTAAATGTATACACTCTTAAGCATTTTTAAGAAGTAGAAAAGAGGCATCTCTAATTTTTTACCAAAATTGTGTAATATATCACTTTTCCAAAATTTCTTGATTACATCTGTTATGACACTTGCTTTATGATCATTATGACTGTTATATCAAGACTAAAAACAAAATGCAAGTGAGTTCCAATACTGAATATGACCAACTTTTATCTTTACAGAGGCAACCATCTACACCATGACATAAAAGCATCAAGAAAATGATTTAAATAAGTTTGAACATCTTATTCATTTGCTCAAGACCAGAATCTACTTCAGTTATGAATAAAATACTTGTGGCATAGGCATATGTTTTCTTAAGACAGCACTCCTTCCTGAATTGTTGCCACTGCAAACCTTCAGAGAGGCCAAGATAATTTCATTATGGTGTTCTGTAACTCTGCTCAAAGAACTGGGACCTCTCATTAGAAAGTCATCATGGTCTATAGATTCTGTCAGAAGAAAATGTCATAGCCAAATGATTAATTAAAAACCCAAACACACAATAAAAACATTTTGACTTTATTGTCTTAAAAAACCCACAGAGCTGCACACAAATAATGGCAGAGCAGTAGGAATAAAATGAGTTCAAAGAATTGTTATAACCTGACAAAAGAACACAGTGGTTGCATTTTCTGGTGTTCCAAATGGACAAATACACCCACTCATTAACATAAAATTCTTTGCTAAATTTTCTAATCTATGAGACCTCCAGGAAGGTTGGCTTCACAAAAATTATAGGTCTATTAGAAGTGTCAACTTATGATTATTTTTATCTATATAGAAGTCTAGAGAAATATCACATTGTGAAGAGTGGGAGGTAGTAGGGTAAAAACTGACAATATTTCTGAATTAAATTTCTCTGGGATATTCTATAGAAACTTTTTTTTTATATGCTTCCAGATATAAGCATACACAATGCCATCTCAAATCCAGTAGGAAAAGAGTAGGCAGACTTGAGTACGTGCCAATTACTAATACCCTCTTAACTCAACAATACCAGGTCTCTCTCTTTTTTTTTTTCCCACTATGAATCTTTTTTTAAAAATTTTTTTTTAGTTGTAAATGGATACAATATCTTGATTTTTATTTATTTATTTTTATGTGGTGATAAGGATTGAACCCAGGGCCCCACACATGCAAGGCAAGCGCTCCACTGAGCTACAATTTCTTTCTTTTGCACGGTAAGACTATCCATACCTTCTCCCACTCCAGTTCAGGTCTTCGTTGCTTCTCAGTCTTTACTACCTAGTTGGCAGCCACAAACCCAGCCCTGTCTCTTTCAAGTGTCAAATAAATTCCAGTCTAAATTCCAAGACTATGTATAATCTGGTCTTATACTTGGCACTTCTCAAGATGTCTTTCTTTGCTAGGTCTTAATCCTGCCATTTTTATTCTTTTTTTTTTTTTTGGCATTGGGAATTAAGTCCAGGGTGCTTTATCACTGAACTACATACCCAACCCTTTTAATGCCTACGCTAGCCTGGAACTAGCAATCCTCCTGCTTCAGCCTCCCAAACTGCTGGGATTATGGGCATGTGCCACTGTGATCAGCTTTCATTCCTTTCATTTATGTTTCTTCTCCATTCCCTATCACCATATTTCCTAGGTTTACTCAGATTGTAGTCATTCTTTAAGGTCTAGTTCAAATCCCATCTTCTCCATTAGTTTTCCTGAGCATTCTCTCTTATACTACTCTCCCTTTTCTTAACATGAAAATACCTATCCTCATTTCACAATTTAACATACTCTTATATAATATAATACTGTATATTACAATAATATGCTATCTTTAAATTATTTGCAAATGTTTTATATGCTAATGCAACTTTTATAAAAGAAAGTAATATAGTTCTGTATCTAATATTATCTAAAAATTTTCTGTTGTCTGATTTTTTTCAGATCTGGTTCTGAAAGTCTACACCAGCTTTAATCCCACCTGTGTACCAAATGCATGTAAAATAAAATAAAATAAAATAAGTTATTTGAAAAGAGAATTCCTTAATTTACCAATTCGAGTGCTAGAAGGCAGTTCTTATAGCATGTCACTGAACAGCAGGAGTCAAATCATACCCAATAGAGTCTGAGGGGGGTGCAGAAGGGGATGATCCAGATGTAAGGGCAGTCTCTGCTAAGGAGGCCTCCTCCTGTGGTATTGGGTGGTGTTCAAAGAACTTGGAGACAAACAGCAAACTGTGAGGCAAAAACAAAACAAAACAAAACAAACCTAACTTGTGCAAAACCCAGAAGCTTCAGTACATCAGAATACATAGTTATTGGGAAAATATGAGATCAAATTCTACTTTGAGAAATAATTGTTAAATTTTAATTAGTTGTATTTTTGTCTAAAGACTTATTAAAAATATTACATTGTGTTTTCAAAGGCAAGCTCAGAGTCTAACTAATTGTTCTTGTCAGCAAATTTCTACATATTAGAAGGGGAAAACTCATGCTTCATAGTTAAAGAATTAGAAGAACAAGTATCTATTGCTAAATTAGATTATATTATCATAATTTACTTTAAAGTATGGAGTTAAATACTATTTGCTCAGGAAGTGATCAGGAAATATACAAGACCTTAACAGAAGAAACAACAATAATGACAGAAAAGAGATTATAATAGATTTGGACTAATCTATTAGAAAAACTCCAGCATAAAGCAAAAAGAAATTTTAGGAAGGAATAAACTGGGTATGAAGATTTTATACCTTACTTTTAAATAAACTGGGGAAGGAGGCACAAAGTGGGGGAGAAAGAGAGGGAGAGAGAAAAGGGGAGGGGAGAGAAAGAGAGAATATAAAAGTAGTTCACAAAGTAAATCACAGATTAGACCTCAAACTATAATGGTCAACTTAATTGAAATGACACATCAGGTCTCTTCCCACAAACTATCCAAAAATGATTTCTATGGACTAGGGGTCTTTATTAATTAAAAACGAATATAAAATATAAATAAAATGTATAGCTGAACCTGAACTACAATTTGGGAAAGAAGTTCTGGCATTTCCATGTTATTGTACGTTACAAGCTATTCTTTAATCATACTTTAAAAAATTCCTTGTAAAAACTACACTGGACAGAAAATCCTTCATGGACTTTCAAGACAACTAGTTTTATAATATGAAAGAGAGGTTCTTTTGGATTACTTACTCAAGTTGGTCATAATTAACACACATCAGTGGAACCTCTGTACTACAACGCTGGTGAAATTTATAACCACATGTTTGACAGCGGAAACCTTGGAAAAGCAGCTTTCGACAAAAGTCACAAAATGCTAAGGTGAAAAAAGTTTTTCGTACCTACAAAGTAAAAAAAAGCAGAGAATTTCAAAAGCTTGAAAGAACCCTTTTAGAAATTAGCATATTTAACAAAGTCTTAATACATTTGTATCATAAAAACTTACATTCTAAAATATAAACATGAAAACCAGAGGGTTCAAGATAGTAGATGGGTTGGGCATGGTGGCACATGCCTGTAATCCCAGAAGCTTGGGAGGCTGGGGCAGGAGGATTGTGAGTTCAAAGCCAGCCTCAGCAAAAGTGAGATACTAAGTAACTCAGTGAGACCCTGTCTCTAAATAAAATACAAAAATAGGGCTGGGGATGTGGCTTAGTGGTTGAGTGCCCAAGTTCAACCCTGGGTACTACCCCCCAGTAAAAAGATAGTAATGGGCAACATGCATTTATCTTCTATCCCAACACCCAAATTAAAAACTCAGAAGTCAAGAAGAATGAGAAACAAAAGACTAGTAAAAGATTTCAGCTTCACAACATAAATATAGAGGCAGAAAATGAGAGAATAAAGGCAAAATGATGGAGAAAGAAGGGTATAATTTAATTATTGTACAAAGAGGAGAGAGAAGGAATGCTGACTGGTGTTGATGAAACAAGAACACCAGTTACAAAGATGTCCAATGGAGGCCAGGCATGGTGGCACACGCCTGTAATCTCAGTGGCTTGGGAGGCTGAGACAGGAGAATCTTAAGTTCAAAGCCACCCTCAGCAACTGTAAGCTCCTAAGCAACTCAGTGAAAGTCTATCTCTAAATAAAATACAAAATAGGGCTGGTGATATGGCTCAGTGGTCAAGTACCTCCTGAGTTCAATCCCCGGTACCAAAAAAATAAAAATAAAAAGATGCCCAGTTGAAGAAGAGAAATTTAAAAAATAAAGAGAGAGAAAAGGAGAAGAGTGCAATGCTAATATCTAAACTTGATAAAGCAAGAAACTGGCTAAAAATATTTAGTGATATGACAGCAGTTATCCAATGAGCTCAAAACAAACTATTAAAAATGAACAGTAGTCTCCTCTGGAGAGGGTTAAGGAGAGCAGAAGTGGAGAGGAAGAGTGAGAGAATACAAAGATGATTTAAAAAATAGGTGAAAGAATCAGAACCTATCACCTGTGGTTCAAAAATAAAATGATTAGCTTAACTGAAATGACACTTCTTCTAAAAATTACCAAAAAGTGATTTCTATAGGTTAGGGTCTTTTAATTAAAAGATAATATATATAATGTACAGCTAAATCAGAAATACAACTTGAGACAGAAATGCTGTTCACTACATGTTACTTTCTAACTACACTTTAAATGTCAAATAGTGCACAGAGATTTTTTTTTTTTAAAGTAACTTTCTGAGGTTGATTATAATTAATGTACACCAGTGAAAACAAGGCTGGTGAAATTTAGCATTAGAAGCTAGCAAGGGATGGGGCAACAGATACTTATTAATTATAAGCACCTCTGCACTTCTTTTGTTTTTGGTACTGGGGATTGAACCTAGGAGTGCTTTACTACTGAGCTCTATCCCAAGCATTTTTCATTTTTTGAGACAGGGTCTCACTAACTTGCTGAGGCTGGCCTTGACCTTGTGATCCTCCTGCTTAGCCTTGAGTCACTGAGATTACAAACATGTGCAACTGTGCTTGGCACCTCTGTACTTTTTTAAAGCATATACATGTACCATTTGGGTACAAATATAAAATAATAATTTATAAAAGACAAAAACTAGCATACGAAAATCAGAACTAATTTGGATGAGGGATAAGAAAATCATCTAAATACAAATTTTAAAAAAATTATTTTTTGGTCACAGGGTCTTGCTGTGTGGCCCAGTTTGATCTCAAAGCTAAGATACTTCTGCCTTAGTTAGCTTCCCTTGTTGGTATTCCAGGAGTGGGCCACCACACACAGCAATAAAAAATACTTTTACAAACTATCAATTGTTGGGGGATTAGAATATTCAGGCAATTTAAACTTATTAGTGAATATTTATTTACACCATACTTAAAAGGCAATATATAAAAATTCCCTGTCAAAAGGCAAGTGATATATAACATGGATAACAAAAACAAAACTCTGCTAGGGAAAATCCATCTTACCAAAGATAGAATTGCTTAAAATGTACATGTTTTGAGTATACAATGAATAGAAAACATAAGATGGACACACAAATACAAAACTCTTAATAATGACTATTTCAGAGTGTCAAGAATATGGATGACTCCTGTCTTATTCTTTGCTGTAAATTCTCAATCATCTCAGTTTTTCAAAATTTCAATCACAAATAATAGTAATAAATATATTTTACCTTATGACCCAGTATATACCTGTAATCTTAATAATGCTTACCTGGATATATAATGAACTTCTGAATCTATTCTATTAGATACAGATGCTTTTCATAATACATTACATTGATTCTAATACCAACATTGTTTTCAATCAACATTAATGGAAGTCATTTAAAAAGTGTTTCATCAAAAAAATTATATTCTGACACACAATCCTTTTTGAGAACATTTATACAGTTTTAAAAGTGACATTTGTTTTCTTCAACTTTTTCCCCCTATGTGTCACTTTCTAGGGGATATGAAAAAGCCAAATTCTTGTTTATGGCTTTGTTCCTTTTCCATTTGTCTCTGGTTAGATAAGAAATTAAAATATCTTCTTTACTACTTTTTCTGCAGCCATTACTTACCAAACTAAGCATCTTTTACACTTCTGGCAGAACTTCAGCAAATAGCATAGAAAAGTATGTTTTCAAAGTATCAATATTTTTCAGTCATCTGATTCTTTTTGCTCACCACACATACTCACTCACCTGATAACTTACTGTTTCATGAAGCCCTCAATTTCCTCTTCCTTCATTAAACTACTCAACTGCTTTTATTCCTATCATTAAACCATATACTATATGTGTGTGTGTGTGCGTGTGAGTGTGTGTATGTATGTGTATATATATGTATTTTCTTTTAAATTTGTTCATAAATACACAACAGTAGAGAGTATTTTGATATGTTATACATACATGGAGTATAATGTCCCATTCTTGTGGTTGTATTTGATGTGGAGTTTCATTGGTGGTGTATTCACATATAAACATAGGAAAGTTATGTGCAATTTATTTTACTGTCTTTCCTATTCCTATCTCCCCTTCCTTCCCTATTAAACTATATTTTAAAACTATGTATAACTGGTTGGTTGTGCACATAAAGGAGGAAAATGAGAGAAGAAAAGTAAGAGGGAGGGATAAACGGGGGAAGGAAAACATCTGAGGGGGAGAAAATATGTGAATATGCATTTGAGCATAAATTTTAAGCAACATGTTTGGATCTGTAAGGATACCTTCTGTCAATAAGATGGGCACAGGAAGATCTATCTTTCTTCTGGTTCACAGCTCATTATGCTTCATCTGGAATTTGAGCATAACTATGTATGTACAGTAAATTAGTGGAAGGCCACACACTGTAACATTTAGCTTATGTGAGGCTCGAGCAAATGCAAAAAGCAGACAGGGAAAAGACTGAGGGAGAAGCTCAGTATCCAGCTATTTCTCCTCCTACTTTCATCTCCACAGTCTTCAAAAACATTTACACAAATGTGTATACAGATTCTGTTGAGCCCTGTATATAACAGGTTTTTGGAAAATATAAAAATTTAAATAAATGCTATTAATAGAAGAACGGTTAGGTACACCAAATTTCTATTCCTATGAACTATTATGCAATTGTTAAATAAAGCTAAGTGTAATGACATAATTTAGTCTATAATATCCTGTTGAATAAAAAAATAAATAAAAAAAGGTGAGGAATATCACCAGAGCATGGAAAGTAATGAAGCAGGAGAAAAAAAATGAGAAAGGAGAAAACTCTGGGTTTACAGTTATAGGCATATGTTTGTGTATTCATTTACCCAGTTAGTCTATACAAATGTTGACCTGTAGGAGGGGGATTTTCATTTTTTTACTTCATATACTTTTTTGCAGCATTCCAATTTTTTCTCTTAATAACAGACATGTATTTCTTTTTAAGTTAAAAAGAAATCAGGATGAAAATAAACCTCTTTAAACAAAAGTTTAAAGAACAAATTTTCAACTTATGTAAAATGTCAACACAAAATGAGTCAACCATTTTCATATTCCTCAATAAAAATACATTCATAAGGATTTGAACATTTTTGAAATGCCAAAAATGTAAAGGTACATACAAAGTTGTGTGTTGTAAGTGGAACATTTTCCAACACTTCTACATGCAATTCTTCCCCTGTAAGCCAGGAAATATCAGTGTCCCAGCCAATTGGTTTCTTCTCTCTGAAAAATATAGACATAAGTCTTTCTTGGTTACTGTACCTAAGAATACTCACATGCCTAATGCTGAAGATATGAAAATTGGTTATTGAGGGGCTAGTAATTGGGAGGCTTGGCACCCTGGTCTTCAATCTTCAGAAATTTAAATGGCAATAAATTTTTAAGTTTACCCAAATAACGTATCACTCTTAGACATATAGCAGGGTAAAGAGATGTACTCTTTTCCAGAAAAGACATACAACAGTAAAAAATTGATTATTCCTGTCTTCTCCCTCAAAAAAAAAAAAAAAAAATCAAAGGTATGGACTTATCTATTCAGAGAAAAAGAGGCACCATATGCCCTCCAAGACATGATTGAAAATTTGGATTCAAAATCTGAGAGTCTTAGAACAATGTTAGATACTTTCTGAAAGAAAAAGTTTAAAATGTTAATTTTGATAAACTTTTTTTGAGAGCATGAGTTTGTATTAAAAATGAGGGAGTGGAGCTGGGCATGGTGGAGCATGATTATGCCTATAATCCCAGCAAATTGAAATTTTGGAAAATATAAAAATTTAAATAAATGCTATTAATAGAACGGTTAGGTACACCAATTTTTTTTGAGAGTATGAGTTTGTATTAAAAATGAGGGAGGGCTGGGGGTGTGGCTCAAGCGGTAGCGCGCTCGCCTGGCATGCGTGCGACCCGGGTTCGATCCTCAGCACCACATACCAACAAAGATGTTGTGTCCGCCGAGAACTAAAAAATAAATATTAAAAATTCTCTCTCTCTCTCTCTCTCTCCTCTCTCACTCTCTCTTTAAAAAAAAAAAAATGAGGGAGTGGAGCTGGGCGTGGTGGAGCATGAGGCTGAAGCAGGAGGATCTCACGGTCAAAGCTAGCCAGCAGATTAGTGAGACACTTAGCAACTCAGCAAGACCCTGTCTCTAAATAAAATATAAAAAAGGGCTGGGTATGTGGCTCAGTGGTCAAGTATCCTGGATTTAATTCCCGGTACTAAAAGAAAAAAAAAATGAGGTAGTGTATAAGGATTCATTATCCAAGTAAATCTCATTCTATGGTTGAAAAATCAAAAAAATCTCAAACTCCAATAAAGTCATTTGATTAGAATAACAAATATCATAGTTAACACAAAATTAATTAACTCAGTACTAATTTAAAAATTTCCCCTAAAGTTGCTTTTCAATCCCCTAGGTTTGGGTACAGATCCTACAGAAAACTCCAAAGTTTAATGTCTGATTTTCTTTGTAACAAAATTTCACAACACATACAAACCATACCCATCCTGAATTCTGTAAACAGCACAGCACTCTGGGATAAGACCTCGCATCATCAGTGCTTTCTTTAGACTGTCTCGTACTGTAACTCCACACCTTGCAGGTACCTACAGTATAAATATATGTAAGAGGGAAAAAAATTTTTTTCATATCATTGAGGAAAAAACAAAACCCCAACAACAACAAAACCCTCAGTAATTTATCTTCCTAACACAAATCCTTTATAATATCATGGATTACTAGGTTAAATGCGATATCATTTCTTATAGCTCACTTAATATTACAGGGAATTATAACCAAAATATCTATTATTTTTAATCTTACTGATCCAGATCACAATTTGATTTTTGGTCTTTTATTAAAGTTATAAAATATTTTAAAAAGGAACAGAAAATATAATTGTACCCATTATAATATATCCATCCATACAATATACCTACCATTGAGAAAAAATAGATGTCAGCATTTAAAGTAAAATCAATTTTGGTCCAACATTGTTCAAAGTTGAAAACTGTGCAATCCTTCAATCACACTGATAGTCCTTAAGAGACATCTTATTGACCCAAAACACAATAGGAAGAAAATACTTGTCTTAATGTGCATAATTGATATTTGTTGTTTAGTTACCCAGTGCCCCTATTTCCTCTGGGAACTTGCCTCTCTCTAGAAATCCACATGTCATTAGAGAGGCTATATCAATCTAGAGGCATTACTTTTCTAGCTACAGATGACATAAGTTGGCCAATGAGCTCCCTATATCCCTAGCAATACAACTAGCTTAAAGCTAGATATATGACATAAACAGCACCCGACTTATTCCCTAAACCAATATGTGGACATAGGTTGAGAGAAGTCCCTATTTCTACTGCAGTTACAGTAGGCCTAGAGAATACAAATCTGGACACTTCAGGGTGGCCATCTTCCTAGTAGGTAGTACACTGAGAAAATCTGGTCACAGAATAAAGCTAATATAGAAAGAAGTACAGATGACTCTGGGAATGGGGAAGGGTAAGGCAAAGGAAAGAGATAGTTACGCTTGGCCTTTTCCCATGTTCATATCCCCAGGTGAATTTAGCATAGACTAAAGAGAGGCAGTGGGACTACAGGGAGTGCAGTTTTTGCTAGGGGGTGGCATAAGAAGAAGGTGATGTGTTAGTTATTTAAAATAAAAATTAATCATCCCATACATTTAAATCACTTCAAAGTACTTAGCAACCCAAATGTTTCCAAAGAATTGGGAATTTTTATTTGAGGTGGTGAAAAACGGAACAAAGATGAATATAAGACAGCTGAATTTAAGCAGTATATTAAAGAAGGAACAATACAGAAAGTTTAATTAGAAGCTGTGATTGGAAATAAAAGGAGATAGATTTTAGCTCAATATAACCATTAAAACTATCCAGCAAGGGAAAAGCTTATCATGAGGGAGAGGGTCCTTCATGAGAAGTATTAAAGAAGTGACTGGATTGGTACAATTGATCTCATTATTTGTGGAATCCTTATTTGTGAATTTGTCTACTTGCTAAAATTTTAATTCTGAAATCAATACTTGTATTGTTTTTGAATGAGCAGAACAGTGAAAATTTTGTGCCATTTGATGCATATATCTTCCTAGTAGTTACTATTTTATTTCAGAAGGTCAACCTTGTTTTTAAGCTTCCACATTTTTTGACATTACAATACTTCCATTAAATCTTATTTGTACTGTTTAATCTAATTTTAGGCTTACATATCTTTAATATTTTTGGTCCCTGAAGCATTGTGTTTTATTTCTGTTCTCTTCATCTTTTCTTTCTTCTATTTTGACACAGACCCTTATAGAATATGTACATACCTTTTCCTATCTCTAAAGGCAATAATCCTGGCTACTTTCTCTTTTCTCTACTATTGCTATTATTGTTCAAAAAGTGTTATTTTTTTATTGTTTCAGACCTCTGGCATTGTGTTTGTGCATGGCATTTAAGACAATTTATAAAAGCAGATTTATTCTTCCAAAAGGTATACAAAAGCTGATAACCACATGAAGATACTTGATATCCTTAGCTATCAGGGGAACTGAAAACAAAAGAACCACAATGACATACTCTTCCATACCTGCTAGGATAGTTGTAATCAGAAAGACAAATATGAAATAAATGTTGGCAAAAATGTGGAAAAAACTGAATCCTCAAGCTGGTGAGAAAGTGTAATCATGCAGGTATTTATGAAAACATCTTGGCAATTCCTCAAAAGGTTACTAGAAGTATATACCCAAGAAAGATAAAAATATATACCCACATAAAAACCTGTACATAAATGTTCATAGCAGAATTATTTCTAATAGCTAAAAAGTAGAAGCAACACAAATACCATCAACAGATAAATATATAGATAAAATGTTATATATACATCTAATAGAAGGGGATATTATTTTGCTATAAAGAGGGAACAAAAGAGCTGGCATGGCAAAATCCACCTGTAGTCCTAGGAGGGTAAAGCAGGAGGATCCCTTGAGTCTAGGGGTTCAATATCCCACCTTAAAAACAAACAAACAAACAAGAAAGAAAGAAAGAAAGAAAGAAAGAAAGAAAGAAAGGAAGGAAGGAAGGAAGGAAGGAAGGAAGGAAGAAAAGGGGAGGAGAGGGGAAAGGTAAGCAGAGAAAGAAGACTGGAAGGACTGACACATTATGCCATGGATGGACCTTGGCAACATGCTAAGTAAAAGAAGCCGCATACTTCATGATTACATTACACAAACTGCCAAGAGTAAACACACAAATCTACAGAGATAGAAAACAGATAAGTAGGGGCTAGGACTGTAGCTCAGGGTAAAGTGCTTGCCTAGCATGTGTGAGGCACTGGGTTTGATCCTTAGCACCACATAAAAACAAATAAAATAAAGGTATTGTGTCTATCTACAACATATAATTTATATATATATATATATATATATATATATATATATATATATATAGGCAACCACTTACCTACATTATTTTATATATTACATATATATAAAAAAAGTAGATAAATGGTTGCATGTGTATATATATATAAAGTAGGTGATGGTTGTATTACTCTTAAGTATGAGTATACAAAAACCATTGTTAAATGGGTGAAATGTATGATATTTGAAGTATCTAAATGTATCTTTAAAAAAAGGAAATTCTGTCTTTTGAATTATAAACTCAAGAAGGAAGACTTAGGACAAGTCACTGTCTGGGGTAACTGGACAAATCTAACACTTTTAATTTTTTTATTATTATGTTTTGCACATAAACACACAGAGAAAAAGATATGTATCTCAGGCCTAATAGTTCAAATTATATTGGATTTCCTATCTTCAATATTTCCCTTTTGGTCCCTTCTGCATTCAGTTTTATTCTTGTTTTCTTCATTTCTCTTTCTCTTACTGTGACATAGGTTCTTATAGAACTCACACCTTTTCCTTTGACTGTTGAGAAAAATTTTTCTGAGCTAAGAGTCATGCATGGCTCCTGCCTATAATCCCAGCAACCCAGGAGGCTGAGATGACAGGAGGATTGCAAGGTTGAGGCCAGGCTCAGCAAGTCGAGGCTCTAAGTAACTTAGTGAGATCCTGTGTCAATATAAAATAAAAAGATGTGGCTCATTGGTAAAGTGTTGGGTTCAATTCCCAGTACCAAAAACAAAAGCACTTTGCTTTTCTGATTTTAAGGTATTACAAAGTTCTAAGTGTGCATATTATATGACCAAATAATTATTTCTAGGTATTTAATCTATAAAAATATTCTCAGTTTCAGGATTTATATTTAAACATATATTGCAGCATTACCCAATTATTCATCAAGAAAGAAATAACTATCAGATATTGCAATATATATATACATATATACATATTCATACAGCTATTCAGTATATACAGTTAATATACAAAGATATATAGTGTATCTTTATTTGTGCATTACCCTAAACTACCATAAAGTACAGTTTTGCATTATGTGAAAGAAGGGTATTAAGTATAAAGTAAAAAGTTAGTTTCTCTTGTTCCAGACAGTATTCCCAACCCTGAGACAACCACAATCAATAGTTTTTTATACATGATTCAAAGATAACTCAATGTTTATCCTTATTTATTTATTTATTTATTTATAACAGAAAAATACATTACAATTCTTACTACATATATAGAGTTCAATTTTTCATATCTCTGGTTGTATACATAGTATATTCACACCAATTCATGTCTTCATACTTGTATTTTAGATAATAATGATAATGTTTATTCTTTTTAACCACTGTTTTTATTTATGAGATAAGACACCAGGTTTATATGCTTTTATTTTCAGAAAAAAATGTTATTTTTAATACGATGAATAAAAATTCATAAAATCTGTGAATTACTTCTTAAAATTATACTTCTGATATTTGCCACAAATTTTGAAAATAAAGAATTTAAAACCACCACTGTGAAATAACCACTACAACTTTTAATAAAGAAATTTTAACTGTACTTGAATTTTTAAAAATATTTTTTAAGTTATACATTGACACAATTTCTTTATTTTGTTTATTTTTATGTGGTGTTGAGGATCGAACCCAGGGTTTCTCACGTGCGAGGCGAGCGCTCTACCACTGAACCACAACCTCAGCCCCTGTACTTGAATTTTAACAGGATAAAAAAGAGTAGATCAAAAAATTGAACTCCAAGCAAATACTTCTCACTAAAACAGGCCATCCCTTGAAAAGGTCTCTAGAGGGTAGTCTTTTGCTCTTCCATATAAATATTAGAGAATTAGCTTGTCAGATAAGGCAGGGAAGATGGATAAGACCATTTAGAATTTAAAAAACTTTTTAAAAAAATTTTTTTTAGTTGTCAATGGACCTTTATTTTATTTATTGATTGATACGTAGTGCTGAGAATAGAACCTAGTGCCTCACACAAACTAGGCAAGCGCTCTGCCACTGAGCTACAACCCCAGCCCCTATTTAGATTTTTAATGGATCTGCACAGAATTTATAGACTAATGAGGGGAGAAATATAATAGGGAAATAATCAGAAATAAAGTTACTTTTTCTTTTATTCTTTTAAAATATATTTCAATAAAATTGTACACATTTTCTTCACAAAGCTTCCCACATATTATTGTATCTGTTAAAATTGTTAAAGAAGGGTATTAAGCATGAAATAAAAAGTGTTTCTCTTGTTCTGTTAAAATTGTCTATGGGGAGGAAGTGAGGACAACGTCCCGGGCCAGCGTTGGGTCCCTGAAGCCAGGGAAAATGGTGTTACTGACGATGATCGCCCGAGTGGCAGACGGGCTTCCACTGGCCGCCTCCATGCAGGAGGACGAACAGTCTGGCCGGGACCTTCAACAGTATCAGAGCCAGGCTAAGCAACTCTTTCGAAAGTTGAATGAACACTCCCCTACCAGGTGTACCTTGGAAGCAGGAGCAATGACTTTTCACTATATTATTGAGCAGGGAGTGTATTATCTGGTTTTATGTGAAGCTGCCTTCCCTAAGAAGTTGGCTTTTGCCTACCTAGAAGATTTGCACTCAGAATTTGATGAACAGCATGGGAAAAAGGTGCCTACTGTGTCTAGACCTTACTCCTTTATTGAGTTTGATACCTTCATTCAGAAAACCAAGAAGCTGTACATTGACAGTCGTGTTCGGAGAAACCTAGGCTCTATCAACACTGAATTGCAAGATGTGCAGAGAATCATGGTGGCCAATATTGAAGAAGTGTTACAACGAGGAGAAGCACTCTCAGCATTGCATTCAAAGGCCAACAATTTGTCCAGTCTGTCTAAGAAATACCGCCAGGATGCGAAGTACTTGAACATGCGTTCCACTTATGCCAAACTTGCCGCAGTAGCTGTATTTTTCATCATGTTAATAGTGTATGTGCGATTCTGGTGGCTGTGAAGTAGTGAATCCAGTCATTGATAAGGGAGAACCTAGAACCTGGCAGGTATAAGTTTTCAGGAAGCTGAGCTCACAGAAATGTGTATTAGAATCCAAGTGGAACTTCTGCCTCTAAAGACCTTGCAAGAAAAGACATCCTGAAAATGAAAGAGTACGCCTCATTTAATGAAGCTTAACCCTTTGTGGAAAGTCTCTTTTGGGGGCAGAGGCTTTCTCTGGGTGCTAAGCCATATATGTTAGGGAACAGTAGATTGTTTTATTGTTTTTTTCCCCTCCCAGTACATTTTTAACAGCACTGACTGGGCATTCTCATTCTCAGTGGAGCCATTAGTGAGATTTAAGGTAGCCAATCTGTGCTAGCAATATTCTGAAATTCCTTCAAAGAAGGCAACCCTTTGGGAAGTTCTTTTGACTTTAATCAACATTCCTTTTGTTGGTAACATTTGTGATTTTCAGTAATCTGAGTTTTTTCTGCCTTTCAAACAAGACTCCAAGTATGTGAAGGTTAATTACTGTGCTGCACCAATCCTGTCTGTTGGCCCCTATAGGAATTAACCTTTGTTGTTTTCCTTTTATGATATTTTTGCTTGTTGCACAATTGCTGTAGGGTTAAATGAATTATATTAAGATGCCTTGAAATTATAAAGCACTTCTTGATTAAAAAAAATTGTCTATGGTACCATTTTTAAAGAGAATTACATGCATTAAGTGCTGTTTTCTTATTTAATAATTTGTTAATAAATTTTCCACATAGACACGTTATTTGCAAATAATGAGTTTTGTTTCTGTTTTATCCTTATTTTTTTATATCATTGATTCGATCCGCAGTGACCAGGAAATCCAATTTCATGTTGAACAAAAATGGCAGAAATAGACATTTGTCTTGCCTGTTTCTGAATTTAATGAGATTGTATCATTAAGTAGGATGCTTTTTAGACATTTTTGACATGATAATCTTATCAATAAGAAAGCTCTTTTATTCCAATTTTTTCTAATTACAAAAGGGTGTTAAATGTCTTTTGCTTATTCTATCTAGAGATGTTTCGTGCAACATTTTCCCTTTAGTCTGTTAATGTGAACCTTGAAGATTGTTAAAAACCATTATTAATTTAGAATTAATTTATTTAATTAATTTAGAAGAATTACTCTTCTAAATGATATACAATACTGGACTATTTGGCAATATTTTATTAAAGATTTTTGCAAATACTTTCACAAGTAAGACTAACCTTTATTTTTCCTTCATCAAATAATCTTGCCTGGTTTTAGAACCAATATATGCAGGCTCCATAAACTGAATTGGGAAATGTATTTTTATTTTTTTTTAATTAAACATTAAAATTTGTATATGACTAGCATTCTGCATTCCTTAAATGTTTTGTAGAATTTGCCTGTAGAGGCATAAATATAGACATTTTTTAATGTGATCACAGGCTGAACAGGGTCAGAATATGCCATTTCAAAATAAGTCACTTTAGTATAGAATTGTTTTAACTACAGACAACTGAGAAACAACAGATACTGAAAAAAGCTTTGCCAGAGTTTTCTTTATCTGATTTAAGAAGCAAGTTCTGAGAAAACTAACAAATTTCTGCTCCTGGAAGAATCCAAAGTTTCATTGTTATGAGGAACATTAAGATACAACATTGAGAGGAATGTGAAAACAAATGTTACTAAAATAACCTTTACCTCCCATTAGTTTCCACTATATATTAATCTTCCTGTACTTACAGCCCCTAGAAAGTCCTTTGCCTTTTCATAGCTCCAGATTTCATTTTTTCTTGATCAGTATATAATCAGGCATATGCACTTATTGGATCTTCATTTATTGTATATGAAGACCTTGTATACACATAAAAAATATGAATATCAAGTAAAGCTTGTCTTTTTTCTTGTTAATGTTTTTTTTTGTAAGTCTAATTTCTAAGGCTCCAGTTGCAGAAACTAAGAGGGCAGAAGAGATTTTCCATCTCCTACAAGACCTAGCCAAATTTTCGATTCCTTTTTAAATTCATCTCAGAAACACATTCATGTTCAATAAATCATTATTTATTTTCCTATTTTTTTTGTTCATTGGACTCAATTTTTAAAAATCTATACTGTATGATTATTATGGTACCTTTATGATCACTTACATTATTTCTATCTTTATTCTTGTTCCTTTTTGCCAGATTTATCAGTCTTTTTAAATACTCAACCTTTATTTTGCTATTTATTGTCATTTAAAAAAAATTTTTTTAGATGCTGAGACCTTTATCCTATTTGTTTACTTTTATGCGATGCTGAGGATAGAACCCAGTGCCTCACACATGCTAGGCAAGTGCTCTACCACTGAGTCACAGCCACAGCCCCATCATTTTGTTTTGAATTTATTTATTTTTGCTTTTCCCCCCTAACTTAACAGTTACTTCATTGGTTTTAAATTTTATTTTGCAACAAATAAGGCTTTTTATCAATATAAATTTTCCTTCAAACGTTGCTTCAACTGTATCCTACAAGTTTCTTTCTTTTTTCCTTTTCTTTCTTTCTTTCTTTCTTTCTTTTTTTTTTTTACATAAGCAAAAAAGGGTCTTTAGGGTTGTGGCTCAGTATAGGGCCTGGCATGTGTGAGGCACTGGGTTCAATTCTCAGCACCATAAATAAATAAATAAATAAAAATGTCCATCAACAACCTAAAAAGAAAGGTATTTATTGGTTCACATAACTGCCAAGTCCAGGGGGTATTCTAGTTTCACACACAGGTGGATCCAGGGGCACAAATGCTGTCATCAGGACTCAAGTCTATCCATCTTCTGGCTCTGTTTTCCTCTGCACTGGTTTCATTCTCAGAATGGCTCATGCAGCATGATAGGCCTTGTTGGTTTGAGTTTTTCATTCTACAAAGCTAAAGCCACCTCAGTAAAGAAAACTTCTTCACAATTCAGTAAAACTCCTAGGGTTAACAATGAACCAACTTGAGCCACACAACTATTCCTGAACCAATAGCTGTGATCAAGGACATGGATTTTGTTAATTGATAAGGTCTGAATTACATGTATACCCTCCTGAAGCCCAAGTATGGGTCACACTATCCAAATCACATGGATAGGAAGATACGGTTCCAAGAAATACCATGAAATTGTTACAATGAGATGGAATGAATGCTGGGCAATCAGAAATAAATGATGTTCGGGATACGACCAGATGCTGAAAAAACTTGATCTCTGCTCATGAATTTGGGTGCTAGCATTGTTTCTTCGTTGGAATTAAATTGTTTTAAAAATGACCATAAGGGATGGTTTTCCTGTCCTCAGGAAGCCTATAATCCATTTGAATGGAATAGTAATCATGTCAAATAGAGAATTTAGTATGATCTACAAGTACACTGTTCAAATACAATGCTTAGAATTCTGTTTTTTTTTAATTAATTTAAGCATGACTTTTCTCCCCTTAATGATTCTTAAAATATTTTATATATACTTACATAACATCATCAGCTTTAAGGTTTTTAATTTAAAAAAAAGTATAACTGACATAGAACAAACACAATTATGTATATAGTACATGATTTTGTGTAGTTTATTGTGTATACATCCATGCAACCATCATTATTTTTAAGATAATGAATATATCCATCATTTTCTGAGTTTTCTTGTGCTTCTATGCAATGACTCCCTCCTGTCCTAATACCATGCCCAAATAAATCTTGATGTGCTATTCTGTCACAATTTGCATTTTCTAGAATTTTATATAAATGAAATTATAGAGTTTGTACTATGTCTGGCTTCTTTCAATTAGCATAATTATCTTGAGAGTCATCTGTTATATATATCAATTCATATCTTTCTATTGAGCAGTATTTCATTTTATGGCTGTACCAAAATTTAACCATTCACCTGATGGTTCATCTAGATTTGGGGTTATTATAAATAAAGCAACTAAGATCACTTATGTAAAAATCTCTGTATGAGCATATGCTTTCTTTTTTATTGGGTAAACACCTAAAAGAAAATGGCCGGGTATATTTAAGTTTCCACATTAACTACCATACTGTTTTATTTTTTTAAGTTGTGATAAAATATACACATAATGTAAAGTCTATCATCTTAACTACTTTTAAGCATTCAGTTGAGTAGTATTAAGTATATTCACAATGTAGTGCCTCCAGAACTCTTGCCACATTGTAAAATGATATTTTATACCCATTTAACAATCCTCATTGCTCCTCCTTCCAGTCTTTGGTAACCACCATTCTACTTTCTGTCTCCATGAATCTGAATGCTCTAGGTATGTCACAAAAGTAGATTATATAGGATTTATTCATTTTGGGACTGGCTCATTTCATTTAGAATAATGTTCCAAAGGTTTATCCATGTGGTGACATTCATCAGAATATCCTTCATTTTTAAGGCCAAATAGTATTTCATTGTATATAAATCATACTTTAAAAAAAATATATTCATCCATCAATGGACACTTGGGGTACTTTCCTCTTGTGGCTATTGTGAATACTGCTGCTGCTATAACATACATATACAAATATCTCTTCAAGACTCTGCTTTCAATTCTTTTGGTTTTATAACTTGAAGTAGACCTGCTGAATTGTGTGATAATTCTATTTTTAATTTTTTGGAGAACTTCTATAACTATAGTCAATAGCAGCTGTACCATTTTCTATTTCCACCAATAATGTACAAGGGGTCCCATTTCTCCAAATCCTTACCAAACCTGTGATTTTGTTAATTTGATAGTAGCTATCTTAATGGGTGTGGACTGGTATCTCATTATGGTTTTGATTTGCAGTTTCCTAATGATCCTAATGTTCTTAGTGATTGGCAAGGTTGAGTACCTTTTCATGTTTCTTGCCATTTGTATATCTTCTTTGAATAAACATCCATTCAAGTTCTCTGCTAATTTTTAACTTTTTTTGTTATTGACATATACATTCTACATTTTTAAAATATTTTTTTTTAGTTATACACAGACACAATATCTTTACTCTGTTTATTTAATTCTTTTAATGTGGTGCTAAGGATCGAACCCAGTGCCTTACATGTTCGAGGCAAGTGCTCTGCCACTGAGCCACAACTCCAGCCCCTATATTCTAGATATTAACCCCTTACCAGACACATGATATGCAAGCATTTTGCAACTCCAGGTTGCATTTTCACTGTTAACTCAAACCTCTGATGCACTGAAGTTACTGGGGATTAAATTCAGGGCCTTGCACATGATAGGTAAGAGCTCTACCACTGAGCAGCATCTCCAGCCCTGATGTTTTAAATTTTGATATAGTCCAAATTGTCCATTTTCACTAGTGTTACCTGTGCTTTTGGTTCGACAGACAAAATCATTACCAAATCCAACGCCACGAAGTTTTTCTCCTATATTTTCTTATAAAAGTTTTATAGTTTTAGCTCTTAAATGTGTTCAATCAATTTAAAGTTAACTTTTATATGTGGTTAAAGCAAGATTCCCATATCTCATTATAATTTTGCATGTAGATATCCAGTTTTCCAACATTATTTGATGAAGAGACACTCTCTTTTCCCCATGGAGTGGTCCTGGTATCCTTGTCAAAGATCATCTAACCATATCTGTGAGGATTTATTTCTGGGCTCTCTACGTATATATGCTATCTGCCAGTATGGCATTGTTTTGATTGCTGTAGTTTTGTAAAAATGTTGAATTCAGGAAGTGCAAGGCCTCCAACTTTGTTCTTTTTTTAAAATTTTAAATATTTATTTTTTAGTTGGAGTTGGACACATTTTCTTTATTTCACTTATTTATTTTTATGTGGTGTTGAGGATGGAACCCAGGGCGAGGTGAGCACTCTACCACTGAGCCACAATCCCAGCCCATTGTTGTTTTTCTTTTTCAAGACTGTTTTGGAAGGTTTTTTTGTAGTATTGAGTAAAAACCAGGGCATCACTCAAGACTGTTTTGGCTATTTGGGGTCCCCTTGAGATCCTATATAAATTTTAAGATGGATTTGTATATTTCTGCAAAAAACACTGTTGGAATTTTGAAAGGAAATGCATTAAATAAAACCTCCAAATTCTTTCCCCAAATGGTCTACCCATTATTTATTCCCACCAGCAGCATATGGAAATTCTAGTACCTCCTTATAGCTCCTCACTAATATTTGATATTGTCATTCTTCTACCATTTTAGGAGGTATTTTATCTTGTCTCTTAAATGTGCATTCCTCTAATGAGCATCTTCTCATGTATTTATGTATCATTTATATAATTCTTTGGTAAAGTGTCTGTTCATACATTTTTTAAAAGTTTTTCTTTTAATTTTTTCTTAGCTGTAGATGGACACTATATCTTTATTTTACTCATTTTTATGTGGTGCTGAGGATTGAACCCAGTGCCTCACACTTGCTAGGCAAGCGCTCTACCACTGAGACATAACCCCAGCCTTGTTCTTATGTTTTGTCTGTTATTTAAATGGCTGATTTGTTTTCTTATTTTTGAGTTTTCAGAGTTCCTTAATATTCTAGATACCTGCCTTTTATAAACACTGCAAATATTATCTATCTGTAGTTTGTCTTTTTATTCTTTTAACATTGTCTCTTGAAGACCATAAGTTTTTAATTTTTACTAAATTAAAATTTATCCACCAGTGTGTGGAAGTAAGTTCCAAAATAACTGATTGAGATAAAAGTCAGAATCTTGAGTGTGAGTATTAAATTTGAGGGGCATACAAAGAACCCTTTCGAGCAACAGAAATGCTTTACATATCAATTTATAAGGCAGTTACATATGTTAAAAAATCATTGAACAGTATGCTTGAGATGAGTATAAGTTACATCTCAAATAAGTAGGCAAAGGTGAAAGTCATCATGACATTTCACCCCTAAATACTTAACCATCTATTTAAGGATAAGGATACTCAAGTGTGGTGGCACACATCTGTAACCTCAGTGATTCAGGAGTCTGAGGCAGGAGGATACTAAGTATGATGCCAACCTCTACAACTAAGCAGACCCAGTACCTCTGGGCTCAATCCAGTACTATCATACTATAATCAATTAATCAACCAACCAATCAATCAATACGTTCTCCTACCAAATTATATCACCATTATTACACTTAAAATTAATTCCATAATAACACTTAATATTTAATTAGTACTCAAAGTTTCCTGTTTCAAGAATGCTTTTAAAGTTCCTCCTCATCCTAATCCTCAAACAGGATAATGCACTATATTTGGTTATGTTTCCTTAGCCTTGTTTAGTGAGAAATAACCCCCAATCTTTTAATCATCCACCATATTGTCATCAAAGAGTCCAGACCTATTGTTTTACAAGATATCCAGAGTTGATCTATTTGTTCCTAATGGCACTTAAAGTTTTCCTCAATATGCTGTGCTTCATAATTATAAAGTGGAAGGTTCAGAAGCTTATTCATACCTAGCCAGAATACCTCAAAGAAGAAATAAACTCTGAGTTTTAAATTTCAAGACTACCTACATTCTCTATTTGTTTCTTCTTAGGAGTCTCTGTTGTTCTTAAGTCTTCTAATGTACTGATAGTAGATTATTTCTTTGTATGTTTTATAACTTGGGATCTGAAGCTCTTCAGAAGGGTCTTATCTCTGTGATTTCCAAGGGAGGCTTTGCATTGCTTCTGCCCAATGCCTCAGTGTTTCTATCACTCCAGGACCAGCTGTTACACTGACTTTCCTGAACAATGTAGGTAATATAATGTGTAGCTCATACTATGATAAGAGCAGGTCCACAGTTAACAAGTCACAGAGAAAACTTTTCTCTTTTTTTTGGTACTGGGGAGTGAGTACAGGGGCGTTCAACCACTGAGCCACATTCTCAGCCCGTTTTTGTATTGTTTAATTTAGAGATAGGGTCTCACTGAATTGCTTAGGAACTCAATAAATTGCTGAGGCTGGCTTTGAACTCATAATCCTACTGCCCCAGCCTCCCGAGCTGCTGGGATTACAGTTGTGTGCCACCACACCAGGCTGAAAACTTTCATCTTTATTTAGAATCATCAAAAAGACAGATAAGTTTCATTTATATATGCTGTTGAGAAGATTTCATCCTTTAACTGAAGGTAATGCCCTTCAAAGGCTCAGATTTAAGTGAAAATTTGAGTTCCAACTATTATTGTTTATGACAACAATCCAAGGCCTGGTCTTATGTCCCTTCACACCGACATATCCCTTTGTCTGAGAGAGTGACACTGACTTCACTCAAGACCATTAAAGCAGAGGCCAGCAGACTTCTTCCCAAAAGAACCAGTTTTGGAGGTCACATAATGGTATATACCTTCTCAACACTGCAGCTATATATAGCACAAAAGCAGCCATAAGATGATATTTAAACAAGGTAGAAATATTATATTTTGATAATACATTTAGACACTGACATTTGAATTTCATGTATTATGAAATATTATTCTTCTTTTGAATTTTTTCTCCCCAAGCATTTAAGAACATAAAGTCCATTTTTATTTATAGGCTATCCAAGAATAGGTGGTGGGTTAGATTTAGCCTGAGGGCCAGGCTTCAATGATACTGTAAAACATAAGTCACATATTTCTCTGGTTTTTCAGTTTCCTCTATTTTCACTCACGATAGGCTTTTTTCAAATAAGCTCAGTTATACATTTAAATACATGTATTTTCATTCAGCATCTCTAGGTGTGAGAGAGATTCCTGGACATATAAAAATTTACACACAAGGGTCACACATCAGGAATTTCCTAAAATCCAAATAGGTATGATAATTTCCTACACTTTAATTTTTTCCATTCAGTACTATTTCTCAGCAAAACCTTCAAGTACAACTATTGTTTTAGTTTACTCTTTTGGGAGGCTTTCAGTGTACTAAAGAATATGGATAAACCATAATGTATATAATCATTTCCCTATCAATGAGCATTTCTATTTTTAATTATCTGTATCCTTTTATTATTATGAACAATGACTTAATAAACATCCTTATATAGATGTCCTTATATATTGGTGCTTTTATTTCTGTGGACTAAATTCCTGATAATGAGTGTACTGGCTTGGGAGACAAAGTACTTGAGAATTTTGAGAGATTATCAAAGTGCTTTCCAATAATCTGTAATCCTGCACATTTCCACCTACAGTGTAATGAATTCTCTCTCTGCACCCGTATCAATAAAAATTTAACTTTTGCTAGAAAGATAAAATGATCTCTTGGTATCTTTAATTTTCATTTCTCACACAACTGAGAAGATCTCAACAATTTTCATATACATTATTGTACATCTGTATTTAAATTTCTATAAATTGCCTATTTATATCTTTTGCTATCTATATCTTTTCTGCAAGGTTGTGGTCTTTTTTTTTTTCTTTTCTTTTTCCCAATTTTAAAGCACTCTCTGTACAGGAAGACTATTTGCTTTTTGTTATTTGTTGTGGTCCAGGGGATTGAATCCTGGATACACTTATCATTAGGCTATACCCTTATCTCTTTTTATTTCTTATTTTGAGACAGGGTCTCACTATGTTGTCCAGGCTGTACTTGGACCGGTTACTCTCTTGCGTTGGCTTCCTGTATAGCTGAGATTACAGCATGTGCCACTGAACCCAGTTAGTACAACATTAGGATTACCCTTGCTAATATCCTTTATAGTAAACCAGTAAATGTTTCCCTGAATTCTGTAAATTGCTCTAGTAAATATTCAAACCTGAGAAGGGAATTGTGGGAACCCTCAATTTATAGCCAGTAGATCAGAAATACAGGACCCAGTGGAGGTTGTGGTGGTGCCACATCCGCTATGTCCACTGTGTGGTGGGAGAGGGATCAGTTGGGCCTTGGAAAGGCTCCAGGCAACCATGGTCTTTACTCTGTGTACACTACTGAAGGCAGCCCTGCTGTGCATCAACTCCATCACCATACTGCATGAGGAGAGCTTCCTTAACAACACTAGCCAGGGAACAGAACAGGGAATTGGTGAATTCGGAGAGGAGTCAAGAATTAAATCTCAGCTAATGAAATTTATTTGATGTGTAAGAACTGTGATGTGAATGCCATTGATAATAGTAAAATCAGTTGCTGTCATATTGCTTTGAGTATTTGAGTGAGATCAATGGGGGTAAAGGAGACCCTGAAGAAGAGATGCCAGTGAAAGTTATTATTTCAGTCATCACTAGAAGATTTATTTCTTAGCAGGCTGAATTTGCACTTGACAAAAATGTAAAGTTGACGATGAAGCCAGAATTTCTATTTATCTAATTTTTAAAAATGTTGTTATTGAAGTTTCATTACAGAAAGACAAGATCACCAGTGGTAGTAGCTCCAGGATTGAAATATGCTTAATTACTGGGTATTAATAAGAGTTCGTGCTATGGAAAAGATTGTTAAAAGGATACAGGACTGTTGTTTCTGGGTTGTTTGTTTAAATATATTTTTTTAAATTCTCATTTCTCAGAGATGAATTTTTTCCCAAAGTTTTGAAGTTCCTTGTGACTTAGATGTGATGTGAGAGTGATTATCCCTCTAGATTAAAGGATTTTTAAAAACTATTTATTACACATAAATGGTAAATAAGTAATTTGGATAAGGGGCTGGGATTGTGGCTCAGAGGCAGAGCACTTGCCTAGCAGGTGTGAGGCTCTAGGTTTGATTCTCAGCACCGCATATAAATAAATAAAATAAAGGTCCACTGACAACTAAAAAAATTAAAACAAAAAAGTAATTTAGATAATTTTATTTTGAACTGTTTGATTAACTATTTGGTATATATTGTCTTAGATATTAAGCATTCAAATTTAAATATACTATAAAGGACAATATTCTTTGATTTCAGGGAAAATTCTAATTTTGTAAGTTGGTCACCTGATGATTATGGTTCTAAGTTTTTTTATGCATTTATTATTAACTGGTCCAAATAATGAGACCAAACCAATATCTGCATATATTAAAATATATTATTCTTAATTCTTTATTCTGTCAATAGAGCATTCATGCTATTATGTTGTTTTTTATTTTTCATTTGTGTCTTGGATCATCTCAGAGAGGTTGTTTGTTTGTCCCATAATAAAGTTTTATATAGAAAGGTTAAAACTATGTAAATAGTTTTTGTGAAAATTATCAGTTATTTTGAAGGGGTAGAATGGCATCTTTGTTGATAGGAGAACTTTTGTAAATAAAGTTGAAATTTCAAATAAAAAAAAAAGAAAAAAGAAATACAGGTCACAAAATGGAACTTGCATTGGCATCTTTAGTGGGGGCATTTGGGGATGGGGGCTGATGACAGGGGATTGAGCCAGAGGTGTTTTATCACTGGACTACATCCTCAGCCTTTATTTTTGAGACAGGGTCTCACTAAGGCGAAGAAAGTGGACTTAAGCTTGCTAACCTCCTCTGTCTCCTGTGTTGCTGGGATTACAGGTGTATGCCACTTCACTTGGCTAAAGTGGGGCATCCTTGTGGGACTGAGCCTTTAACCTGTAAGGCCTCTGATAACTCCAGGTGTCAGAATTGAGTGAATTTTAAAGGATCCCACTCGAGACAAGAAGGACCAGGGAAATGGGGCAGGATGGAAAGAAGTTCAATTAGAAGCACCTAAACAGAGAATGGAGCAATTAATTCTGGTTCTTCTTTAGCATGGTAGGGTAACTGTAAGATAAAACGACCTTATATATTTCAAAACTCTTCAGTACAAAATTCCCCACACACAAAAGTGATTAATGCTTGAAAGAGATGGAAATGCTTGTTACCCTGGTTTGATTATTACACACTGAATAGTATAGAATTGCCACATAATGAATGCATCCCACGGAAATGTACAAATTATGTTACAATAATTTTTTTTTCCAAAAATTGTAAGGCACCCAAGTTGACATCTACAGAGAATTTGGGAATTGCTTAGTGGGAGGAAAACACCTAACACATCTGGTCACAGAAATGTCATTATGCTCAGAGTGGAGTAGGAAAAAGCAGTTTGTTTTTTCCTATTATACACAGATACTACTGAAGGGTATATGGGTGAAGGAAAGTCTGGAAACCTGAACACTTCAGCTGGAAACAGAGTATTTTTTAATTCCTGAGTGTATTAGCCTTTACTCTTTTCCTCACTGGATTTCTCTGAGATTCATAGGCATATGATATTCAGTTCCGCTCATCTTTCTCATTCTAGCACACATGCAGAAGTCTCCAGGCAGAAATTTAATTTTGTTTAGAAAACAATTTCAGAGTTTAATCAGCAGTAATTGTTATAAACCATTTGCTGCCTATATACTGAAAAGGAACTGATGGGGCCTCCTTCCTGAATAACTCCACGAGGCAGCCTTCCCTGTTCTATGGCTATGTGCAGTGCAGGGCTATGCTAGGAACTCAACAGAGGTCTCAAAATATTTGATCAGTACCTTTAAAAAAATTATTCTTTTCAAAATTCAGAACTCCAATGTTTTCAGCTAGGTCTAGTTCACTTTCGTTTTCTACAGAGCTCATAACTAACACACACTTTCAACATATTCATATTTAAATTACCTGCCTGATTCCAAAGACATGATTTTGCCCTACTACTAGGAAACTTTGAATTAATTACTATTCTAATAACTGCCCAACAGGAAATCCTCTTCTTGGTAATTGCTGACTAAGCTTTATGATTTATCAGAATTTGACTTCTTCATGGATCCAGCTACTAGTATTTAGTTTGTTTTTCTATGTTGGCTTATTCATTCATCCAGTCATATATTTTCAATCTTTCAGGAATTCCTAAAACTGTCTAGTCCTCTGACAGCATTCTATCCTGTTTTGTTAATTTAATTAATTTATTTATTTTTACACATCCTTACTGTCATTTAAATGGAATTTTTGGATAGAAAAAAATAGGCAAATGCTAAGTTTGCAATCTTGGACTACAAACCTTAATCCTTTTTTAAAAAATAACCCTATTTTGGTACTTGATTCCATTTACTGCTAATTGGTTCTGCTGCCTTAACTGTTTCTGAGTTAAGAAAAAGAGATGGAGGTATGTATTTTAACTGAGGAGTTGTTGTTGACTACTATACACAATTTTACTTAAAATGTGAATTATCCTGATTAAGACAATAGATGAAAGACCTTAGCACAAAACTTGGAATATGGTAAATGCTCAAATAGTAATTTTTGATATTAATTAAGAATTGAGAGAAAAAAAGGAGAAGACTTAGTTGGAGTTAAGAAAAGGGCCAAGGGAGAATGATAAAATCATGTCCCTAAATGAGTATAAAGCACAGATCCATTTACTGACTATTCAAAAACTTTCTTAAAGTTCATGACGTGTAGTTTTTCTGAGGATGGAATATGAAAGTTAAGGTCTAAGTATCATGGATAAGAACCAGTAACTTATTTATTCTAAGGCTAGCTAGGATTATAAAGGTTAAGTCTAGTCAATTACCTAGCAGTTCTTCATTTATTATCATTTTACATTTTTGAAGAGTTTCAGTTGTATTTATTGCTTTTTAAAAAAAGAGGAAACCATAAGTTTTAGTGGTAGTATTTTTAAATTTAAGGCTACCTTATCTTAATCATTTAGTCTGAGAAATTTGAAAGGCAATCTTTAACAACTCCAATTTTATATAGTTTGCATCTACAAACTCACACAATTACTAAGTTTATCAGGCTTTGATGAAGAATACTATAGTGAGGAAAAGGGGAAAGATTGGAACTCAAGAACATATTTTCTACTTTCTGCTCATGAGTACAGAAAATAAAGAATTAATTTAAGATCTATTTGAGATAGGATGGCTTGTCATAAATTGTTGTGTAACACAGACTGCTTCAAAGACAACAGAATTTCTATTCACAGATAGTTCACATATAATTTCATTTTATATTCCTTTTTTCAGTTTTTTTTACTGATATTTAAAAAATGATAGTGGAATGCATTATAGTTCTTATTACAAATATACAGCACAATTTTTCATATCTCTGGTTGTATATAAAGTATGTTGACACCAATTCGTGTTTTCATACATGTACTTTGGATAATGACGTCTATCACATTCCACCATCCTTGCTAATCCCCTACCCCCTCCCACTTTATATTCCCCTTTTTAAAAAACATTTTTTAGTTGTCCATGGACCTTTATTTTATCTATTTATATGGAGTGCTGAGAACTGAATCCAGTACTTCACATATAACAGGCAAGTGCTCTACCACTGAGCCACAACCCCAGCCCCATATTCCCCTTTTTAAGGGGGCATTTGTGGAAAGATACTTATAAGAAATTCTCCATCTAATTGTGTAAACAATTTCAATTTCTTTCTAAATACCAGAGTAGGAGAACTAATTTTTTTTTATAAGTTGAGTAGTAAATCTGCACAATGAATAGTCTAAAGTCATTTTATGACAACCCACTCTTCTCTGTTTGTGGAAGAAAGAACAGAAAAAGTACACATGAATGCCTCCCTGATAATAACTCCTTTGGAAAGCTGTATTTCTTAGGTAAGCTCAAAATCTACAGGCTGGTTGCTGGAAACTCTGTTAATTTTTAGTTTGATCTCAAGTGCAGGAATTCCTAAATTATGAGGCATAATGCCTTACAACATTTTTTTAAAGTTAAAAAAAATGAACAACACAGGAAAATACCAGTTGTACTTTTAATTTCTGAAAAAGAAAAACTATCTTGACTTCAGCTAATTGGAAATTTACTGACAATATTTGCTGCACTTGAGGATTACAGGTCATTCATAATAATTCTGCAGATTTCATTGCTTTAAATGTTACTTATAAGGTATATAGTTCCAATGATGATACTAATAATAAATAATACAAAGTTATACAGATAAGAGGAAAATATCAAGGACACTGAAAACTCAACATTTGATAGTATCACAAAACAGAGATATCTCAAGGAGAAACAATCTTACCTGACAGACAACGAACAAGCTCAAGTCTTGAAATTCTGATTGTTAGAATCAGAACTGGTCCTTAGACTTAAGTGTTTTTCAAGTTTGGTAGACAGGTTTAAATATCAAATCTGACAATATCATTTGTCCCTGTTAAGGAATATAGACTTTGGCACCAAATAATTACGCTTTTTCCATTCTTGTTTGAAACAAATGTTTCCATTTACATAAACTCTGAATATAAAGTGATAACATATTAATTTTTAACAACTAGTCTGTCTGAAAAAGACAAAGAAAATTATAAAGAAAATGACTCACCACTGTCCTCTGTTTATTGGGCAGGAAGACTCTAACGATAGGTTTTTGTGGTGACTTGGGGTTGCTCCGTGACACATCTGTGGGGTTTTGAAAAACTGAAAGAGATGAAGGTAGCACTGAAAGGCTAGAAGAGGAAGAAGACGTAACGGTGTCCATTGATGCAGAGCTAGAAACAGAAAAATCAGTTCCATTCCCCAGGGATTCCAATAACTGTTGTTCTCTTTGTTGGAGGGCAGCTAGCTTGCTGATGTATTCTTCATAGGCCTATAAAATAAAGTAGACTCACATTGAATCTGGACTTTGCCTGACATAAACAAAAGAAAATACGAAATTTTAGTCTTTGATTAAAACCTTATAATCTAGCTAAAAGGGTTTTAAGTTACAAGATACAAAGTAAATACTGAGAATACTGTAAATGGATACTTTCACTTTTAAATGGATAAACTTGTAGACACTACCACATTACACTGAGAAACCTGACCTATATATGTGATGTTTAGATGGTCCATGAATGTTAATTTAAAAAGTATAGAATTTTCCTATTTTCTGGTCAAATAATAATTTACCTTCCAGACCACAAGTCTAATATAATATAAAATATTGTACTACTCAAGAACAGCTATCTCCATTTCCATTAAATTTTATTTTCTAGAAAGTTATAGGTATATAAAAATCTCATTCACTTTCTCTCTCTCGTACACACTCACACTCATTCACATACTCTCTCACTTTAAGAACAGAAAAAGATGGGCTAGGGTTGTGGCTTAGTGGCAGAGCGCTTGTCTCACACATGTGAGGCACTGGGTTTGATCCTCAGTATAACATAAAAATAAATAAACAAAAATAAAGATATTTTGTTCATGTATAAATAAAAAAAATTTAAAAAAAGAACAGAAAAAGACATTGAAGGATTAAGAGGGATTGTCAAAATACAAGATGGAGGTATATAAACAGATCTCATTGTTAGCACCAAAATCTCTTCAATAGGCTTAGAAGATGTGTAACAGCCTCCTTCTTCCTGAAAATACTTTACTTGTATTTTTCTATTTATGTATGTGTTTATGTATTTTATTTATTTGCCATACTGGGAACTGAACCCAGGTATGCTTTATCACTGAACTACATCCCCATTCCTTTTCATTTCTTAAATTTTGAGTCAGGGTTATAGGCCTTGAACTTGTGATTGCCCTGTATCAGCCTCCTAAATAGCTTGAATTAAAAACTCCATGGATCTCTGATTACCTCTTTTCCCACCAAACACTGCTTACAGAATAAGAGCTGTATTTGAAAATGTGACTTACACCCCATAATCAAGAAATTCTGGGGGCTGGGGATGTGGCTCAAGCGGTAGCGCGCTCGCCTGGCATGCGTGCGGCCAGGGTTCGATCCTCAGCACCACATACCAACAAAGATGTTGTGTCCGCTGAGAACTAAAAAATAAATATTAAAAATTCTCTCTATCTCTCTCTCTCCTCTCTCACTCTCTCTTTATAAAATAAAAAAAAAAGAGGAAGGGCAGAGGAAGAAAGTGAGTCCACTGAGTGTACTACAAAATAAAACTTAAAAAAAAAAAAGAAAAAAGAAATTCTGGGGCTGCTGTAATTGTATATCCTCAAAGTTTTTATTTAACTAAGGCTATAAGGACAACTGTCTACATAAAGTATCAAATTCTAAAGGAAGAGATGATATTTAAAGTAAAGAGATGGAATAAATTGAATGCTGTATGTCCACAGTTATTATTTAAGGTAGTGGTAATTTTACTTTTAAGTATTATATATGAGAAATAAACAGAGAACACTCCAGATGAAGGGTGAACATTAATGGGGGAGGGGCTGCCTAGAAAGGTTGTCACTTGGAAGGAGGATATATACAGGGAGGAGAGACCTGTGTGCAAAAGATATTCTATAACAAGGTAGGGAGATGTGAAAGTTTAAGACACAGAGGAAAAACTACACACTGGTAAAGCAGAACACCACATAGTAAGTGGAACAGAACAAGGGATCAATGTGTTTGTAGAATTTAAACAAATAGGAAAAATGATAAGAGACCAGAGTGTGGAGAGTATATATGCGGCATGCTATACAGTCTGAAATTTATTCTATAAGTAAAGGAAAAGTACCAAAGGCAAAGGAGAATGAAAAAGAAATTTCGTTTCAGCAAAGATTACAGCAGCAACCTGATATGTTATATCTCACCACATAATTTTGAAGGTAGGAAAAAAAATGGGGAGAGAGGACTAGTAAAATGAACTACTAAGGTAATAAAAGACTAGACTACATCAAAATACCCTCTCCTTTTTAAAAACTTGCTAATTGCCCTACTCTGAACCTAAACTATTTCAGAGAATATCAGGGTTATAGACATCAATTCAAATTTGTATGAGCTATAATTCTGTTTAGCTTTCAGTTCCAACAGAAGGGCACTTTTCTCATTTAATAATTTTCGCAATTCATTTATTGAGTCTCTAATCATTCAATAAATATATATTTAGTGCCTGGCATTGTTCAGGGTTTAGACTACAAAAATAAATAAAACAGACAAAACTTATACCCTTTGAAGATTACATACACACAAGTGAGAGACAACAGCTTCCTCCCAATATACATAAATATTCTTATTTCCTATCATCTGGGCCAGTACATTTACTACATAAGATTGAGCTTAGGAAAGGTAATGAACTTGTGAAAACATTTTTCAAAATGTTATTTCCCTTATCAAAATGTTAACTTTAATTTTTGAAAATATATGGATTCCTCCATTATGGATTACAAATTATCATTTCACCACATTTATCAACATCCCCTCCTCTTAAGTATGAAACGTACGTACTCCACCTCTCTTCATCCTTGAAGCTGCTATTCACCAAGGCACCTGGGTCTTTTTAACTCATTATCCTGCCTTAGAGTTACCTAAATCTTATCTCTAAAGGCATTTATTTCTATTCTGTCTTCAAGACCCAGAGACACTCAAACCACAGTATTTACCAAAAGAAATCCAAATGATGACAAGATCTCAATTTGAAGCTGTTCACGACCTTAGATGCACACACATATACCTTCTTCAATTTACAACTTACGACCACAGTGATCTGTTCAGGTCAATATTAATTCCTCAAGCCATTTTTCATATTTGGGCGACTGCTGTCTTCCTTCCCTTCCTCTGTGGCTCATCATTTTAATAATGCCATTGTAATATCTTGGTTCTCTAGCTAGAAAGTTACCAAATAACAATTTTGGGAAAATCCCACCATTTGATTATTCCATTTTTCTCTCAAGTTACTACATACTTGCTGAAGAAAAGAATTCATTCTAGAATAGTTTCCATTATCAATTCATGGAACTTAAGACTCATATGGTCCTTCACCCTACTGCCTGAAATTTTTTACTTGTTTTCAATAACATCATATTTTTAAAAATCATATTTATTTTAACCTTCTCTATTTTTCTCTGGATCCCAACCTCATCCTCCAACCTTTAATACTTTCTGTTTTTTTTTTTTTTTTTTTTTTTTTTTTGTGGTACTGGGGATTGAACATTCTACCAACTGAGCTATTCCCCCAGACCCCTTTAATTCATTCTGAAAACAACATTATCTTCAACTTAACCACTTGATGAAGATTAAGGTCATCAAATGAAAGCTTCCTCTACTTTTTGTCTAAACAATTCAAGTCCTTCCCCATCCTTCCTCTACTCTATTCAAGGGCCTCAACTAAGATGGCCTTGGACCATCATCATCTTTACCATTTTCTCTGATATTTTCTGTTTTCCACTGTTTTCTAACTACAAATATGAGCAAGTCAGTTCCACATAAATATATATTTCAGTGACTACTACCAAAAAAAAATTCATTTGGTTTTTAAAATGTTGCAGATATCAGACACTTCTTCAGAATGCAACTTTTCAAAGCTTTCTAATCAAACCCTAATTAAGATAAAAGTCAGAGAAAAGAAAAAGATAAAAGCCAGAAGAGCTATTCTTTCCTTTACCTCCTTTAGAGTATTAATCGTACTCTTCTTTATATGGCTAATTTTTCTTATTGCTGAAGTAATTTTTGGATGGTTAAATGAGATGACAAATAAAATGAAGATTACTAGACTACCACAAAGCAAAAATCCAATAAATACTGTTGTTAGTAAAAATCAGTAGCAGTGAAAAAAGTACCAGTAGTTCTTGTGAAGAATTACTAGAGTATGTGGCCAAGTTCTTGACATTATTCTTCAAAACTATAAGTTAGTTGAGGGTACAGATGGCATCTAATTTTTTTAATACTTATTTTTTAGTTTTAGGTGGACACAATATCTATATTATTTTTATGTGGTGCTTATAACCCAGTGCCTCACGCATACTAGGCAAGTGCTCTATCACTTGAGCCACAACCCTGGTCACGGATGGCATCTAATTTATTATAATGCGAAAAAAGCATGACAACAATGATGACAAAAAAGATGACAACAATCCCCAAGTTGATCTACAGATTCAATGCAATCTTTATCAAATCCCAATTTTCATGTTTTTAAAGAACTCAGAATATATCATAACAATCTTTAAAAAGAATGAATTTGGAGAACTCATACTGTTTCTAAATCTACTAAAAGCTACAATAATCAAGGCAGTGTAATATTGGAATAAGCATACTCATATAGAACAACAAAACAAAACTGAGGGTCCTAAGGTCAACTGATTTTCATCAATGGTGCCAAGATAATTTGATGGAGGAAAAAATGGTCTTTTCAAAAAATGGTACAACTGGATAGCCACTTGTAGAAGAATAAAGTTAAACTACTACCTAACATCACATTACAATTTAACTCAATTTGGGTGTGGTAGTGTACACCTGTAATTCCAGAGGCTTGGGAGACTGAGGTAGAAGGATTCCATGTTGGAGGTCAGCCTCAGCAAGCTAGCAAGACACTCAGCAATTTAGTGAAATCCTGTCTCAAAGTAAAAACTGAAAAGGACTAGGGATATAGCTCAGTGGTAAAGCACCCCTGTACTCAATCCCTAGTATCAAAAACATTAAATCAAAACAGAGCAGATACCTAAAAAGTACAAGAACTAAAACCATAAAACTCCTACAAGAAAATGTAGGAGTAAATCATCCTGACCATGAATTAGGTAGGTAATAGTTTCATATATATGACACCCCAAAAAGTACAGCAACCAAAAAAAAAAAAAAAAGGAAGAGAAAAGAATAAACCTGACTCCAATCAAAATTAAAACTTTTGTGCTTTAAAAGAAACACCTCATAGAATGGGAGAAAATATCACAAATCCTATTGGATAAGGGCCTACTATCAAGAATATATAAAGAATATATTACAACTGAAGAATAAAAATACACATACACCTGATTTGAAAATGGGTAAAGATCCAGGTCTGATGGTGCATGCTTGTAATGCCAGCAACTTAAGAAGCTGAGGCAGGAGGATTTCAAGTTCGAGGGCAGCCTTAGCAATTTAATAAGGCCCTAAAAAACTTAGTGAGACCCTGTTTCAAAATAAAAAACATTGTAAGGACTGGGATGTGGTTCAAGAGTCCCCTGGGGGACTGGGGTTGTGGCTCAGTGGTAGAATACTCGCCTAACACATGTGAGGTGCTGGGTTCAATCCTCAACACCACATAAAAATAAATAAAATAAGGTAATGTGTCCATCTACAACTAATTTTATATATATATAAAGAGTCCCCTGGGTTCAATCCCCATTACCAGTAAATAAACAAACAAACTAATAAATAAAAATAAAATGGGTCAAGGATTTGAGTAGAAATTTCTCCAAAGAAGATATACAAATGGCTAACATATGAAAAGATGTTCAACATCATTAGTCATTTGGGAACTGTAAACCAAAATCAAACTGGATACCAATACATTCTTACTAGAATGGTTATAATGAAAACAAACAGAAAATAACAAGGGTTGGTGAGGATGTGACAAAACTGGAACTTTCATATATTGGTGGTAGGAATGTAAAATAGTGCAAAGGCTTGGGACTGGCAATTCCTTGAAACTTAAAGAGTTACCATAGGACCCAGCAATTTTAATCCTAGGCATACAACCAAAAGAAATGAAAAACCTGTGCATGCCTTCACAAAACCTGTACATGAAAGCTCTCAGTAGAATTATTAATAATAACCAAAAAGTATAAACAGCCCAAGTGTTCATCAATTGAAGAATGGATACAGAAAGTGTATAGAGACAAATCCATAGGAACAAATAGTAGATCATATTAGTTTCTAAGGGCTGAAGGGAATGAATACTAATGGATTAAGAATTTCATTCTAAGGGTGATAAAGGTGTTTTGGAGTTAGTAATGATGATGTACAACTTCTTATGAGTATATGAAAAACCACAGAATCATGTATTTTAAGAAAATTAATCTTATGAGAATTATTTTTCAATTAAGATTGGAGGGAAAAAATTCAAAGATCTACTCAATTTTAATGTAATGGGAAAAACAATGAAATAATTTTTTAATGATTTAGCTAGTTAAATTTGTTCTTACTAAACTTAATTTCATAACATATGATGAATCTTACAAACTGCCCCCAAACATATGCAATGGACTCCTCTGTATTTCAGAGGAAGCACCTAGCTTCTAATATTCCTTTTATTGCAAAAACTGATGAAATGCCTCTGCACTGTCCTACAGACTTACAATCAGAAAAGATGTCAAGCATCAGAATGATATGGTGATTGAGAGCACAGATTCTAAAATCAGAATGTCTGGCTTCGAACACTGGCTATTTCATTTATTAGTTGTATAACCATGGCCATATTATTATTAAACCTGTCTGCGTCTGAGTTTCTTCATCTATAAAACAAAAATAAGAATAGTAGGAACAACTCAAAGGGTGGGTTGAAAATTACATAAGTTACTGTATGCTTAGAATAGGCCTGGTGCATATACCAAGGACTTAATAAATATCAGGGACTATTACTGTCATCAGCTGGCAGGGGACCCTAGACATACAATCATACATTTTGAGTTAACTGGAACTCAAGTGTTATAACTAGATATGCAGGGTGATTTCAGAAGCACCACTAATCTGAAGAAAAATTGTCAATACTGGAAAAATTGATCCTAGTTCTCATTTCAGGAAATGTTAATAAGTACAGTCAATAGGTCTAGGGCTGAGAATGACCTAACTCTTGTCAATAAGATATAAAGGGAAGACTTACAGGGAATTTTGGAGAAAGAGTTTCCTCTTGGCAAGAACTCAGTATACAACATAATCTCTATTTGCTGCTTTTTCTTTGAGGAGTTTTCTGAGGGAGAGAGACTCAAATCTACTGTAGCCTTGACCAAAACAACAAAAAGAAAAAACCAAACCAAACCAAAACAAACAAACAAACAAAAGGACTATAGAGATACAATCCAGTACTAACAACTTTGAATACTAATCTTATGATAATTTACCTCTATGCTTCTTGTTAAGGGAAAATAAAACCTATTTGTTTTCTCAAACTGTTTTTGGAGTTTTCTATTTCTCATAATTAAAAGTACTGATAATTTGTACAGATCTGAATATATTCTTTAATTTTCTGATCTTTCATCTAACATTTCCATCTGTTTTTGTTCTGTTTCTGAAATATGTATCTTCCAACATTTATTAATCTGTACACATACACACAAGTCTGTGTGTATACATACATATATTTTTTTTCTGTATAGTAATTTTAGTTTCCAAGAGTTCTGCTACTTTAGTAGCTCTGATGTTAAGTATAGTTAAGTACAGTTATTTACAAATTTTCTTCTAATGTCTGAGTTCCTACCACCGTATTTGCAGTTGTCTTTCTGGCTAAAAGAATTTTTCTTAAATATATGGTTATTCTTTGCTGTCCTTTCATACCTTAAAAACTCTTAAAATGCCAATCCTAAGCAAATAAACCTATAGATTCAATGCAATCTGTACCAAAATTCTGATGACATGTTTATAGAAATTAAAAAACAAAACAAATCCTTTCTGAAATTCATTTGAAATTTCAAGGGACCCGGAATAGCCAAAACATCTTGAAAAAGAACAATGCTAGAGGACTCACACTTCTGATTTCAAAACTTTTTTTTACTACAAAGTTAGAGATCAAACAATCACAGACACACCAACAGAACAGAGAGCCCAGAAACAGACTCTCCCATATATGGCCAAATTATTTTTGACAAGAGTGCCAAGACTATTCAACTGGAAACGAATAGCATTCTTGACAAATTATGTTGGGAAATTGGGTATCCATATAAGAAAGAATGAAGCTTGACCTTTACCTTACCCTGTATACAAAAATTAACTCAAAATTGATCAAAGATCAAAACATAAGAGCTAAAATGATAAAACTCTTAGGGGAAAACATAAATGACATTGGATTTGATATTACTTCTTAAGCATCACTGTGCCTCTAAAGGAACAGGATACAAAAGGAGAACTAGTTAAGATGGCCTTTATCAAAAGTAAAATAACTTCTGTGTATCAAAGGATACTATTAACAGAGTGAAAAAGAAAACCACAGAATGGGAGAAATATCTATGAATCATTTATCTGATAAAGACTGATATCCAGAATGTTAAAAAAAAAACTGTTAACACAATAACCAATACCCAAACAACACAATTAAAAATGGCAAAAGGCTTACATACACATTTCCTTAAAGAAGACATACAAATGGCCAATAAGAACATGAAAGGATGGGCTGGGGATACAGCTCAGTTGTTGCATTCTCTTAGATCATAATGGAATGAAATTAGAAATCAGTGAGAAAAAAAAAGCTACTCTAACATCTGGAGACTAAATAATATGCTATTGAATGACACCAATGGATAGAAGAAGAAATCATGGATGAAATTTAAAAATACTTAGATGGATGAAAACAGCAATACAACACATCAAAATCTCTGGGACACTATGAAGGCAATGCTAAGAGAAAAGTTTATTGCATTGAGCTCATCCATTAAAAGAGTAGAAAGTCAACAAATAAATAACCTAACATTACATTTCAAAGGCTCAGAAAAAGAAGAACAAATCAACACCAAAACAGTAGAACACAGGAAATCATTAAAATCAGAGCTGAAATCAATTAATTTGAAACAAAAGAAACAATCCCAAAACATCAACAAAACAAAAAGTTGGTTCTTTGGGGGAAAAAAAAAAAGTAAAATTGATAAACCCTTAGCCAAGTTAACAAAGAGACAGAAAACTCAAATAAAATTCATGATGAAAAGGAAATAAATATCACAATGGACACAGACAATAATCAGACCTATTTTGAAAATTCATACTCTAATAGATATTTTGAAGACATCAACAAATTTTTAGAGACATATGACCTTCCAAAACTGAAACGGCACACAGAAAATTTAAACAGGTCAATTTCAAGCAATGAAACTGAAGATGACATCAAAAGCCTACCAAGAAAAGCCAGAGGGATTCTCAGCAGAGTTCTACCATAACATTCAAAGAAGAACCAACACCAATCTTCCTCAAATTATCCCAAGAAATAGAAAAGGAGGGAACCCTTCCAAACTCATTCTATGAAGCCAATATCACCTTGATACCAAAACCAGACAAAGACACAACAAAGACAGAAAATCTCAGACCAATATCCCTGATGAACATAGATGCAAAAATACTGGTAAATTAACATATTAAAAAGATAGTGCATCATGATCAAGTAGGGTTCATCCCAGGAATTCAAAGCTGGTTTAACATTAGGAAGTCAATAAAAGTAATTTATCACATCAACAGACTTAAAGACAAAAATTACCTGATTATGTCAAAAGATGCAGAAAAAGCATTTGACAAAATATAGCATCCATTCAAAACACTAAAAAAAACTACAAACAGTAGGAACATACCTTAACATTATAAAAGCTATACATGCTAAATCTAAGGCCAACATCATTCTAAACAGAGAAAAATTGAAAGCATTCCCTCTAAAAACAGGAATAAGACAGAAATACTCTCTATCACCACTTCTATTCAACATAGTTCTGGAAACTTCTAGCCAGAGCAATTAGACAAAAGAGATACAAATAAAGGGATACAAATAGGAAAAGAGGAATTCAAACTACCCCTATTTGCTGACAACATGATTCTATATTTAGAAAATCCTAAAAACTCCACCAGAAAACTTAACTCATAAGTGAATTTAACAAAGTAGCAGGATATATAACATTTACCCTCGTAAATCAATTGTGATCTATACACTGGTTGATTATGAATCAACTGAAAGAGAAATTAGAAAAACTATCCCAGTTACAAAAGCTTCAAAGAAAATAAAATATGTGGGAATCAATCTAACAAAAGACGTGAAAGACCTCTATAAGGAAAACTACAGAAAGAAATTGGAAAAGATATTAGAAGATGAAAAGATCTTCCACGTTCTTGGATAAGCAGAATAAATATAGTCAAAATGGTCATACTACCAAAAGCACCATACAGATTTAATGCAATTCCTACTAAGGTTCCAATGAAGTTCTTCATAGAAATAGAAAAAGCAGTCATGAAATTCATTTGGAAAAATAAGAGCCCGGGGGACTGGGGTTATAGCTCAGTGGTAGATCACTTGCCTTGCATGCGTGACACACTGGGTTTGAATCACAGCACCACATAAAAATAAATAAAGATGTTGTATACAACAACAACCAAAAAAAAAAAAATTAAAAAAAGAGGGGGTGGCTGGGGCTGTGGTTCAGTGGTAGAGTGCTCGCCTGACATGCACAAGGCACTGGGTTCAATCCTCAACACCACATAAATGTAAAATAAAGATATTGTGTCCACCTAAAACTAAAAAATAATTTAAAAAAAGAGGCCAGAATAGCCAAAGCAATCCTCAGCAAGAAAAGTAATGCAGGAGGCATCACAATACCAGACCTTAAGTTATACTAAATAACTGTAGTATCAAAAACCATGTGTTGTTGGCACCAAAACAGACATGAAGACCAATGGTACAGAATAGAAAACACAGAGACAAACCCACATAAATACAGTTATCCCATCCTAGACAAGACACCATTAACATACATTGGAGAAAAGACAGCCTCTTCAACAAATGGTGCTGGGAAAACTGGAAATCCATATGTAACACAATTAAATTAGGACCCTATCTCTCACCCCACCCAAAACTTATCTTTAAGTGAATCAAGAACCTAGGCATGAGACTAGAGATCCACCTACTAGAAGAAAAAGTAGGTCCAAATCTCCATGATGTCGACCTAGGAACTGAATTCCTCAAAAAGACTCTGAAAGTGCAAGAAAGAAAATCAAGGATCAATAAATGAGATTGTATCAAACTAAAAGACTCAACACCAAAAAAAACCAAAATAATCCAATCAATAAATGGGCAAAGAAACTGAACTGACACTTCACAGAAGACATATGAATGGCCAACAAACATATGAAAAAATGTTTAACATCACTAGTAATTAAGAGAAATCCAAATTAAAACTGCATCAAGATTTCACCTCACTCCAGTCAGAATGGCAATTATTGAGAATATAAGGAACAGAAAATGTTGGCGAGGATATGGGGAAAAAGGTACATTCTCACATTGCTGGTGGGACTGTAAATTGGTGCAGCCCCACCAATTTGGAAAGCAGTACTGAGATTCCTCAGAAAAACTGGAATGAAACCACCATTTGATCCGTTATCCTACTTCTCAGCAAATACTCAAAGGACTTAAGATCAGCATACTATAGTGACTCGAACATCAATGTTCATAGCAGCTCAATTCACAATAGCTAAGCTACGGAACCGAGTGTCCTTCAAAAGAAGAACAGATAAAGAAAATGTGATACATGTACACAATAGAATATTACTTAGCCATAAGGAAGAATGAAATTATGGCATTTGCTGGTAAATGGATGGAATTGGAGACTATCATGCTAAGTGAAATAAGCCCCAAAACCTAAAGGGTCAATTTTCTCTCTGATATGCAGATGGAGAAGAGATGGGAATGGGGAAAGACAGGAGAATGAATTGAACATATAACTTTCCTATGTTCACTAAGAATACAAGATCAGTGTAACTCCACATCATGTACAACAAAAAGAATGGGAATTTATATTTCATGTATATATGATATCTCAAAATACATTCTACTGTCATGTATAACTAAAAAGAACAAATAAAAACATAAAAAAAGAAGGTAAGGCAGTGCAAGCACTATGTAAAAAGGTATGATAATTTCTTTAAAAAACTTAAATATAATTATCATGTAATCCTGCAATTCTATTTCTTGATATATTTCCAAAACAACTATTTTTATACCCATGTTCACAGCAGCATTCTTCATAACAAGAAAAGCAACCCAAGTGTCCACTGACAAATGAATGGCTAAACAAAATGTGATGCACACGAACACACACACATAATGGAATATTATTGAGACTTCAAAAGGAAGGGAATTTTTAAGCATGCATTATTCATGTTGCAGCAGGGATAAATCATGAAGACATTATGCTAAGTGAAACAAGCCAGTCACAAAAGGACAAATATTGTATGATTCCACCATAGTATTAAAATTCATATAAACAAGAGAATGTTGGTTGCTACAGACTGGGAGGAGAGAAATAGGGAGTTAGTGGTTAATGGATAAAAAGTTTCAATTTGGGGGCTGGAGCTGGGGCTCAGTGGTAGAGCACTCACCTAGCATGTGTTAGGTCCTGGGTTAGATCCTCAGCACCACATAAAAATAAACAAATGAAGTAAAGATATAAAAATAAATATTTAAAAAAGTTTCAGTTTGGTATGATAAAGATCTTCTACAGAATTTAGTCATTATTTCTGCATGCGCTGTCATCCAAAAATGCTGTATATTATTTCTTCTTTTTCACATGTATTGATGGTCCTTTTTTTTTGCATCCTATATATATATAATTCTTATTTTTTTTTTAAATTTTTTAAAGTTGTTGATGGACCTTTATTTTATTTATTTGTATGTGGTGGTGAGAATCACCCAGTGCCTCACGCATGCTAGGCAAGCGCTCTAACACTGAGCCACAACCCCAGCCCTATAATTAAGTCTTATGAGTGGTCATTATACTTGTAATAAGGTACATTTTCTTGTTTCCAAGTCACAGGCAGATTTTCATATCAGATGGAACTAAAATGTAATTTGCTTATTTATTTAGGTCTTCAATATTCTTTTCTTTGTGGGTGGAGTACCGGGGATTGAACTCAGGGGCCATATCACCAGCCCCATTTTGTATTTTATTTAGAGACAGGGACTCACTGAGTCGCTTAGCGCCTTGCTTTTGCTGAGGCTGGCTTTGATCTCGCAATTCTCTAGTTTCAGCCTTCCAAGTTGCTGGAATTATAGGCGTGTGCTAACACACACACCAGTCTTCAATATTCTTAAGAATCTTTCTCTAATAAATCAAGTGAATGAAAATAAATTACCAATCTGTTCTGTGTTAAAAAAAATCTTCTGGAGATAAATAACAGTAATGTGGTAATGGTAGCACAACACTATGAATGCACTAAAATCACAGAATTCTATACCTAAAAGTGGTTAAAATGGTAAATTTTCTGGGTATTTCACCCCAATAAAAGGAAAAAAAGAAAACATATTAAGGACTGCTTAAGTGCGGGATTAGAAACCTGTAGAATGGTGGGTGTAGATTTGATTTTACACTGAAGGGCCTTCAAATATCACTACTTACAAGTCTTTTCTCTTGGACTGGTCAGTTTTCCATAGGCAAGAATTCTATAACCTCTAGCCAGGGTCCTCTTCACAGTACATTAAATGTTGTTAAGTACAATGTTCTAGCTCATTTATATGTTCATTGTATGTACCTCTCTTCCCTGATTCAAGCACAACTAGTTTAAGGCAGAGATTTAGGATCTTTTAAAAAAATTTCTATATCCCCAGGGGCATTCATATGTTGTGCTACCATTACCGTGCAAATGTTAGAAGGAACCCAATAAGTATCTGTTGAATGAATGAACCAACTACTTGTGCAGGACTGTATTTCAGAAACTACATAAAGCTCAGAACCTTAAATTACCACATGTGTAATCTTATTCTCATTTTATGAGGTAGGACACAGGGAGACTAGGTAAACTGTCTGCAGGAACTAAGGTCCGAATGGGATTAAAAAATGGGGTCTGTGTGACCTCACTGGCTCAAGTTAATCATTGTATTTTATGGCCCTCTATGTATGCCTGTGTATATATGTATATATACACACACACACACACACACATATTTTCATAAACACTAAATATAGCTAAAAACTGTGTAGTATAAGAATCTGTTACTTTACCACATGGTAATGTCATAACCCTTGAGTTATGATCTGACATATAATTTGAATATATTACCCAAATTTATGTGTCTAATTCTAAAAAAGAAACCAACCAAATAAAATATACCTAGTAAAAGATCCACAAATCATGTCAAGAACAATGGTTGAAGAAATTAGAATTATTTAGCCCAACTATGGGTAAGGGTGGAGGGGCACAAAGGCATGACAAAGGTAGAATAAGACCATAGACTTCTGCATTAGATAATTGCCCTCTTTATTAGCAGTGTCACCTTGGGTAAGTCACTTTAAGCTTTGTTTATTCACCTGCAAAATGGGGATAACAAAAATACCTACCACCTAGCATCTAGCCCAAAGTAATGATAAGGATTAAACTGACAAATGCGTTTAACACAGTACTGGGCACACATTAAGTCAAAGTTTTGTTGCTATTAATGATCAGTCTTTAAATATTAAAAAGTCTTAAAGAGTATGTGTGTGGAGGAGGAGGTGAATCACTACTATTGAAAGACATGGTTACTGCTGCAAATGTATTATATTTGAGCATGGGGGGAAAGTCCCCAAGACATAGAAATGGGTATGAGGCAAACTGCTGCTTATAGTCTAACTCTGATTAAAAAAGAATTATCGGTTTCACTAGGACTATTTATATCTTCATGACTCCTTTGCTGGCATCCAAAATCATCCAAGTAAAAGGGATAGCATGAGATATTAGAAAAAGTATCTAGTATCCAGATAAGAATTCTAGTCCTACCATTGATCCTAACTAGTAGTGTGATGGGGGATAAGCCATAGGAATAGGAGGAAAAGAATAGAACAGTTTATTAGCTGATTGGTATCCAAACTTCCAACATTTATTTTACCCTGTTTAGATTGGGGTTGAGGGAGGTGGCAGGTGGCGCTGGAACACAGGACTTGCGTATGCTAGGCCAAGGCTCTATCACTGCTACAGCCCTCCATTCTAAAATTTATTTCAGAAACGCACTTTCTCATGAAATAATGAAGGTTTTTCTTTAAAAAAGCAATTATAGTACTAAATTAGAAATCTGAATCGCACTTTCTCATGAAATAATGAAGGTTTTTCTTTAAAAAAGCAATTATAGTACTAAATTAGAAATTTATTTGGAGTCTTTCAATCTATGCTTTAAAATCCCTGCCATTTGGAGTCAAATGGTAATCTAATCATTTATCATTTAGAGTTATCTTCCTATATGACTAGTGATTACAGCTGAATCACTAGTCATATAGTACTACTGTGAAGTAAAGGCAGTGGAGAGCAATGGTGTGCACTGGGTACTGTAGAACCTGAGTGCCTACATTCCACAACAGCTGGCTCACTATGGAGGCTGGCTGATTTCCAGAAGGAAACTAAGGTCAAGAAGGCTTATCTGTGATTACAATAGTACCTATTATTTCACAGGATTAAGACTTAACACAACGACTAACTCCATATATAAATTTACAATCATGATCAAGTCTTGACACAAACTTCAAGGAACTATTAAACAAAAAAAGGTAAAGCAATGTTGGGCTATTTCAAGATGATTCAATTTTTTTTTTCTATGAGGAAGAAAAACCAATTGTAGGGGCACTTATTCTAGAAAAGATATTTTACAAAAATTCCTCGTTTTCCAATATGGTCACTAGTTTTGTTGACAACAAAACAGTGTGCTTTCTCTCTTTTAAAAATTCTTTATTCAGAGAAATATTTTAAAGTTTAAAGAGGACTTCCTCCTTACTTTTGACATTTTCTAAATTATAAAATAGTGCATGTATATTTTAACAAGTGAAACAAGACTAAGACTATAATAAAGTCAAAGCTAATTCTCTCTTCCAGTATCTATTGCTAATCCCAGACCCTACAAGAATCAAGATCAACACTACAAAACTTTTTACAAATTCATTTATTTTTCCTTTAAAAAATTACTACAAATATGATACTCAAAAGCTTACCTCCAGGTATATTGATGGTGGATTATGCTCCCCACCGAATTTGTCCAGTAGGGCCTCTATATGTTCCTGTGTCAATTTAATCATTTGTTTGATATTCCACACCTAAAAAAAATATATATTTTAAAAGAATAAAGATAAATAAAGATCATTTAGTATATCCCAGGCCCTCCATCAAAAAAGTAAATGTAAATGTTTAGGGTTGGTATTAACCTTTAATGTTCCCTTTTGACTCATGTGGAAAACAAATATGTATGTATATAAAACATATAAATACACATAAATATTATATAAAACATTTTGACATTTTTCCCACTAAATAACAATGCCTCAAAATTCTTCCCACATTAGTACACCTCTATTTTACTCCTCCTTAATGGCCGAATAAATGTTCATTTTATAATCTTTCTATATTACTGCTAATTTCAATGATCTCCACACTAATGGTAACCAGGGTTAGGTGAACACGATAATTTTAAGAAAATCAATTTCCAGATCCTCAGTTTTTCTCTGTACTGTACTCTCCTTAACTGATTTGCTTAAGGACTAATTCTGGGCTGGGGATGTAATTCAGTGACACTGCTGGCCTAGTATGCATGAGGAGCTGAGTTCCATTCCCAGAACTGCAAAAACAAAACAAAACACACACACTAACCTCCTCCTTCAAAAAACAAACCAATGGGCTGGGGATGTGGCTCAAGTGGCAGCGCGCTCACCTGGCATGCGCAGGGCATTGGGTTGGATCCTCAGCACCACATACAAATAAAATAAAGATGTTGTGTCCACCGAAAACTAAAAAAATTACATCTTAAAAAAAAAAAAAACACAAAAAACAAACCAAAACAAAAAAAAGCAGAACTAGTTCTTCTTGCCCACCTCCCCTATTAAAATCATCATTTAAAAGAAAGGTAAAGTTATTATCCATCTCAAATACTGCTAAAATGCACTACTCTGAGGTGTAAAAACTCCAAAGTATCTCATAAATAGATCATTAAAAGAGGGGAAATTGAAAAGGGGGAAAAGATAAAAATTAAGGGAAACACCTGTTTTTATCAATGAAATGGATTTTTGTAAGGTCCCAAGTCTTATTCATTATCTAGCCATTCAGCACAGAATTCAGAAGTCTAAGTAGTTATAACAAAGGCACATATTAACATATTTTGGGGGGTTGGTGGGGGGGTACTGGGGAATGAACTCAGGGGCACTCAACTATTGAGCCACATTCCCAGCCCTATTTTATATTTTATTTTGAGACAGGGTCTCACTGAGTTGCTTAGTGCCCTTGCAATCCTCCTGTCTCAGCCTCCTGAGCCGCTGGGATTACAAATGTGCGTCACTGTGCCTGGCAACACATTTGTTTTAAGATAACATAAAAAGGTCAGAACTTTTTTCTTGATGAACGATGTTGTCCAATTTATCTAGTTTCACAGAGAGAACTGGCTTGCAAATTATGTGGCAGTCTTATGTATAAACCAAATATTTCAATCTGAAGTTTTTAAGGTGACCCAAAAGTGTATTCAACATTATAAATGAAATACTCAGTAGAAATTATGGCCTTTTAAACTATTAAAGTTATAATGAAAAGATGTGATGCCAGGAGTGATGGTGTGCACCTGCAGTCCCAACAACTCAGGAGGCTGAGGCAAGAGGATCACTTGAGCCCAGGAATTTGCCAGCCCAGGCAATATATTGAGACCTCATTTAAAATTTAAAAAGTACTATACCTAAAAAACGAATAAATAAACAAATATTTAAAAATATTTTAAAAGGTACAAAGGGAAATAAATGAGTAGAGGGTTTAAAAATCCTTTAATAATTAATAATTCCCATACTACAGTACATTTATGTTATTCCATTTTTATCAACCTCAATGCTTCAATGAATAGTTCTGAACTGCCTTTCTGGGCAAAGATTTAAGTCTTCAATATTTAGGTAAAGGATTCATGGATAGAAGGGTTCCCGTCCCCCTTCCTATTTCTTTTCTACCCCTGCCCTCCCTTTCTTCCTTTTTCATTCCTGGTAATTGAACACAGGTCCTCACACAGGTTAAGCAAGTGTTCCAACGCTGAGCCACAACCCCTACCCCATATATTTAAAATTTTAATAAATATGCCAAATGTCTCTCAAAAGAAGAAATGTCAAAAGCTATATTCCTATCTACATGGTATGAGCCCTCCCCTTTTCTCCACAAACCTTACCAACATTAGGCATTAACAAACTTTCTAAAAGGGATATAAGGGGATTGGGTTGTTTTAATTTGCATTTTCTAGAAAGTTGGGTGTTTCTGGCCACCCGTGTTGTTAGAAAATTCTCTGTATTGTACTCCCCTTTGTTCTACAGGGTTGTTTTTTCTTGTTGGTTAATTTCTTATCTATAGATACTCTTTATTCTGGATGGTAATCCTTATTATAGTCTTTCAGTTGTTTTACATTTGGCCTTTTTTTTTTTTTTTTTTTGGTACTAGGGCTTGAGCTGAGAGCAGGGCTTAACCAATGAGCTATATCCCCAGCACCTGTTTATTTTGAGATACATTCTTGCTAAATTACTGAATACCCTGCTAAATTGCTGGGGTTGGCTTGGAATTTGCAATCTGCCTTGGCCTCCTGAGTTTCTGGAATAATAGCATGTGCCACTGTGCCTGGCTTCACTTTGTTCCTTTTAACAAAATGATTCAAATGCACATCAAAGCTTGAGAAGTGATGACAGAAGTTTTAAATTTTTTCTACTGTTAGATATTATAACATTTTCTTTTATGATGACTTTATTAATTTATTTCCCAAAAGGGCAAATTAGATGTCTTCTTTTCTCTAGCTATGCTTATTTCTTAGGCAATGTCATCTAATCTTGTGACTTTATATGTCTACTATGAACATACTTAGTCCAAATTTTAACATCCAGCTCTGTCTTCTCTCAACTCTTTCCAACTGCCTACCAAACATTTCTACTAGAATAACTAATAGACACCTCAAACTTAGCATGTTCAAAACCTAACTTCTGATCTTTTCACCAACCAAAACTAGGGGTTTTTTAAGTTATTTTTTTTAACTCAGAAAATGACAAACTTCATTTCTTTGAGTTGCTAAAACCATCCTTGACTCTTGTTTTCAAAACTGACATCTAATCCATCTCCAAATCAAAAGATATATTCACTTTCTCTACCATTACCACCTTAGTCTAAGTCACTATAATTTCTCTTAATTTACAGCCAATTGTCTCTGAAGGTCACTCCTATTTCATGCTTAGAATGAAATAGTAGGTAATCTTTTTAATTTTCACTTTTAAAATATATCTTAATTTACACATAGTACAATATTTATGGGATACATATATATGTGGTATAGTGTGACATTTTAATACATGTACATAATGTTCAATGACTACATTAGAATGACTGGTATATCTATCACCTCTGACCTATATATATCACTGCTTTGTTTTGAGAACATTCAAAATTCTATTGGTTATTCTGAAATTAAGTTAATTATTGTCATAGTTAGCCTATGTGCCATAGAACTTCATTAAGCTTAATCCTCCTATCCAATTGTACCCACATATGCACTAGCCATCCTCCCTTTATCCCTACTCCCCCATGCTCTTCCCATTACTCTATTCTTTACTCCTTTCAGAGCAATTTTTAGATCCTATCTGTGAGGATGTGTGATATTTGGTTTTCTGTGCCTGATTTATTTAACATAATGTTCTCCAGTGCCATTCATGTTGCTACCAACGACAGAATTTTGTTATTTTTATGGCTTAATAATATTCCACTGTGTATACCCAAAACTACAACTACAGATCACCTGTCAATCTTTTGCTCAAAATGCTTCAATAGTTTCCCAAGTAAAAATCACCAACGCCTTTATGGAAGTCTAGAAGGTATTACATGATCTGGCCCTCTGCTACTTGTTTATCCTGATCTTTTACTGTTTTCCCCTTCTTCCTTTGACTAAATCTCACTTGGTCTTTTAAACATGCCAAGTATAATTCCAATGCAGGAATATGCATGTACTATTCCTTTCATCTGGAGTACCCTTTCCTTAAGATTTCTTTTTACATGGTTTGTGAGCATACAAGTTCATTCATCTCTTTATTCCAGTGTCACCTTATCAGAAGGGCAGCGGTTTTTGTCTTGTTTTGTTTTCTGATATACTCCCAGCACCTAGAACAGTGCTTAGCATATTGTAAGCACTCAAATATATATGCTAAGAAAAATGAATACTCGGTTTAGATCTTCCCTCTATGTAAGTTCACTGACAATCTAGGCAAAAATGCTTTGTGAGTCAGGATTTTATATCTTTTAGTTGATTACATTTTTCAGGTTTATTTAGCTAATTGAAGATCAGAAATATGGTTATTCATCTTTTCGTGCCCTTGTCACTTGGTGTCTTAGTCATAACAGAGATTCAATTAAAACAAAACATTTAAGCTATATTTAGAACAGAATATAAAGAATAAAAATTAATCCCAGTTCAGTGGTTCTTCACTTTGCCCAGTAAATTCAGGAGTATATTATACACAGTCTTCCCCCTCCCCCAAAAGTTCTTTACCTAGAACACATTTTCACTTGGCATTAACAACTGCTTCCCTAATATATGGGAAAGAGAAAGGGAAAACAAATAATTGGGGGGGCGGGAATGAACATGGGGGAAATGAAGAGACTGAGCTAATTATGTACTTTTCTTTCTAGGAACCAGAAAATAAGACTGTTTTGGGAGGGCAAGGTAGGGCAATACCATGAGAGTTGGAAGTTGCGTTTTTTTGGTTTTTAATTTTTAATATTTAGCATTCAGTTTTAGGTGGACACAATATCTTTATTTTATTTTTATGTGGTGCTGAGAATCGAACCCAATGCTTCATGCGTGCCAGGCGAGCACTCTACCATTTGAGCCACAACCCCAGACCAGAAGTTGTATTTCTTATTTTTGCAAAAGAAAGTAATTTTATATCCAAATAATGGAGAAAAACTATAATGATCCTAGTTGAAATTAGGAATGATGAGTTTGGGAGAAAAATTATTTCAATTTCCCAGAAGAGTAAGAAAAAGAACTTTGATGATTCTTACAAAATGAGGTACATTAAAAAGTAAAGTAAGGTATTTGTAAAGCTAACAATAGATACATAGTTTGGACTTAAATGACTTCTAGGAAAAAGATGAGTATTTGTTAAAATGATCCTAGAAGTGAATGAAAAAAATTTTAAAGCTTTGAGAAAGTACCTTGATCTCTTTGGTAGGCAGCAATTAAAACCAGGCAAGTTTAATTAACAAATGATCATTTCTAATGGCTTCCACAACTGGCAATATCCCTCTCTATAAAAAGACTAAGGCTAAGGAGCTAGGATCTGTAATCCCAGTGACTTGGGAGGCTAAGGAAGGCAGGAGGATCACAAGTTTGAGGCCAGCCTCAGTAATTTAGCAACACCCCTGCAACTCAGCAAGATCCTATCTTAAAAAGAAAAGAAAAAGGACTGATGGACTGGGGGTATGGCTCGGGTTAAAACAAAACAAAACAGAAAAACAACCCGGGGATCCAATACTAACCTCTCCCACTGCAAAAAAAAAAAAAAAAAAAAAAAAAAAAGAAATTTTTTTAAAAGCTTTGTTCAGAAAATGATTATGTTAAAACATAAATGCAGACAAACTGATATGGAATACACTGAATGGTTGCTACAGCACAATAAAACTATAGCCACTGGCTCTTCTCATCTCTATGAAAAGGTATCAAAAGTTCAGATTATGATGACTGGCTTCTATCCAACTTAGAAAGAAAATATAATTGTGATTGTGTGTGTGTGTGTGTGTGTGTGTGTATGAAAAATTCTTAAATTCATTTTATGAAGCTAGCCAAACATAGATGTCAAAACTCTGGACAAAGACTAGTGGAAAAAAATAAAGCCACAAAATAATCCAATCTATAAAGTAAAAAAGCTCTTAAATATAATCTTTGGATTATATTTAAGATACAGAGATAAAGAGATATAGATATAAAAATATCTACATATGTAAATTGCAAGGATAGTTAACTAGTTGGGAATAACATAATACTTAATAGGTCAAAGGGGAAAAATCACATGACCATTGTAATAACCAAGACACACAGAGACCTAAAATGAAAAAAAAAAATGTTGGAAGAATCATGGTACTGAAATCAAGGAGGTCAGGGCATCAATGGGGGCGATGGTGCAAGGGTGGGATAAGAATAATCCTGAAAAACAGAAAAGGAATATAATCAGCTTGGCAAAGAAACTAAAGCTAATAAACTGCGGATCAAAACATGATGAAATTTCTACTGAAATAATTCTAGAAGAACCTCTGCAAGCTTAAAGACAATAAATATGAAAGAAGGAAAAAATTACAAAGACTTGAATTTTTGAGTTGGGGTTGTAGTACATACCTGAAATCCCAGCTTTTCAGGAAGCTGAGAACAGGAGGACTGCAAATCTGAGGCCAGCCTGAACAGTTTAGGGAGACCTTGCCTCAAGATTAAAAAAATATATATATTTTTTTAAAGACTGGGGATGTAGTTCAGTGGTAGAGTACTTGCCTACCATGTGTAAGACCCTGGGCTCAATACTGGGTACTCTCCCAGTACCCAAATGACTTGAATCTTGAATCATATAGTCATTAAAATAAAAACCTCAGGTGAGGTAAAAAGATAGAACTGAAGAATTATTTTGAAAAAATTAACCAAAAGCCAGAGATAAATGGATTGCAGAAACAAATAGTACTAGTGGGCTGGGATTGTGGCTCAGAGGTAGAGTACTCTCCTAGCACATGCAAAGCCCTGAGTTCAATTCTCAGCACCACATAAAAATAAATAACATAAAGGTATTGAGTCCAACTAAAACTAAAAAATATTTTAAAAAGAATATTTTCCAAACCAGTTGATAATTAAAAATACTGAGATTATGGGCTGAGGTTGTGGCTCAGCGGTAAAGTGCTCATCTAGCACCTGCAAGGCCCTGGGTTCTATCCTCAGAACTACATAAAATCAACTTAATGAAAGAGGTGAAAGATCTATACAATGAAAACTACAGAACCCTAAAGAAAGAAATCAAAGAAGACCTTAGAAGATGGAAAGATCTCCCTTGCTCTTGTTTAGGCAGAATTAATATTATCAAAATGACCATACTACCAAAAACACTACACAGATTTAATGCAATTCTGATCAAAATCCCAATGGCATTCCTCATAGAAATAGAAAAAGCAGTCATGAAACTCATCTTGAAAAATAAGAGACCCAGAATAGTTAAAGCAATCCTTAGCAGGAAGAGTGAAGAAGGTGGCATCACTATACCAGACCTTAAACTATACTATAGAGCAAAAGTAACAAAAACAGCATGGTATTGGCACCAAAACAGACTGGTAGACCAATGGTATGGAATAGAGGACACAGAGACTAACCTACAAAATTACAATTATCTTATAATAGACAAAGGTGCCAAAAACATGCACTGGAGAAAAGAGAGCCTCTTCAACAAGTGGTGCTGGGAAAATTGGAAACCCATATGCAACAAAATGAAATTAAACCCCTATCTCTCACCATGCACAAAACTCAACTCAAAGTGGATCAAGGACCTAGGAATTAAATCAGAGACCCTGTGTCTAATAGAAGAAAAAGTAGGCCCTAACCTCCATCACGTCAGATTAGGTCCAACTTCCTTAATAAGACTCCTATAGCACATGAATTAAAACCAAGAATCAATAAATGGGATGGACTCAAACTAAAAAGTTTCTTCTCAGCAAAAGAATCTGTGAGGTAAATAGAGAGCCTACATCTTGGGAGCAAATCTTTACCCTTCACACATCAGATTGAGTTCTAATCTCTAGGGTACAGAAAGAACTCAAAAAGCTAAACATCAAAAAACAAATAACCCAATCAATAAATGGGCCAAGGGCCTGAATAGACACTTTTCAGAAGAGGATATATTATAATCAATCAACAAATATATGAAAAAATGTTCATCATCACTAGCAGTCAGATAAATGCAAATCAAAACTACTCTAAGATTTCATCTCACTCCAGTCAGAATGGCAGCTATTATGAAGACAAACAACAAGTGTTGGTGAGGATGTGGGGGAAAAGGTACACTCATACATTGCTGGTGGGACTGCAAATTGGTGCAAACAATCTAGAAAGCAGTATGTAGATTCCTTGGCAAACCGGGAATGGAACCACCATTTGACCCAGCTATCCCTCTCCTTGGTTTATACCCAAAGGACTTAAAAACAGCATACTACAGGGACACAGCCACATCAATGTTTATAGCAGCACAATTCACAATAGCTAACCTATGGAACCAATCTGGATGCCCTTCAGATGAATGGATTAAAAAATGAGCATATATACACAATGGAATATTACTTAGCTATTAAAGAATAAAATCATGGCATTTGCAGGTAAATGGATGAAGTGGGAAAAGAAAATGCTAAGTGAAGTTAGTCAATCCCAAAAAACCAAATGTTGGTTTTCTCTGATATAAGGAGGCTAATACATAGTGGGGTAGGAAGGGGAAACATAGGAGGAATAGACAAACTCTAGATAGGGAAGAGGAGTTGGAGGGTAAGGGAGGGGGCACGGGGTTAGAAATGATGGTGGAATGTGATGAACATCATTATCCAAAGTAGATGTATGAAGACACAAATTGATATGAATATATTTTGTATACAACCAGAGATATGAAAAATCATGCTCTATATGTGTAATATGAATTGTCATGCATTCTGCTGTCATATAAAAATACAAATATTTAAAAATAATAAATAAAATAAATGTATTGTGTCCAACTACAACTAAAAACAAATATTAAAATAAAAAATTACTGAGATTAAAGGAGTACACTAAAAACCTGGTCATGAGAAAGAGATAAAGCTGACTCCAAAAACAACACAAGGTTGAGATGAAAACGCAGAAAAGTTCTCAAAGTAAACCAAAGAAAAAAGAAAAACAAGTTAGATTGATGGCTTCTCAACAACAGCAAAAGAAGCAGGAAGATAATGAAAAACAGCTTTAAGATGCAAAAATATCTGGAATTTTGCAGATGTGATTAGATCAAGGAACTTGCAATAGGGGATTATCTTGGATCATATGGGTGGGCCCTACCACATAACCACAAATGTCCTTATAAAAGAGAACTAAAAGGAAATTTTATTACAGAGGATCATGCAATATGAAGACCAAACAGAGATTTAAAGATGGTATATGCTGGCCTTAAAGATGGGACCACGAGCCAAGAAATACACAAAATGCATCTCTGAGGCTAGAAAAGGGAAGTGATTAAATTCTTCCCTAGAGCCTCAAGAGGGAGTGCAGCTTTGCTGACACCTTGCTTTTGGTCTAATGAAATCCATTCTGTATTTCTAACCTGCAGAACTTTAAGAGAATAAATCTACAGTGTAATGAAAGACCAACTTTGTGTTATTTTGTTATAGCAGTTACTATAACAAATCCTACAGACTAATAAAGATGAGGGCAGACCTAAATAAGCAAACTATATAAAAAATAACACATTGGTGACAACAATTAATGGGGAAAGGGTAAACATTAAAGCATTCTAAGATCTGTTATTCTTCAAAAAGAGGAATCCTGGAACATTTTGTTGTGCCAGACAGATGTCAAAATAATATAGAAGCTTACTTGATGAGATTCTTACTTGCCAAATTTGGGAGTTTTCCAGCAAAAACAAAAAGGAATGTCATTGACCCTAACAGACTATACATAAACAAAACAAAACCTTCAGGGATCCACAAATGCTGGGGTGGGGTGGTAGGGTGGTGGGGTGGTGATGGTGGTCGAGGGTTACCACCACACTTACTTATAACCTTAGTAATCTTAACATTAAAAGAAAAGAACTATGCATTCATGCTGCCTTTTTAGAAAAAATGATATAACTGATTCAAGGAAGGACCAAAGGATGCTAAAACCATTAAGTGAAAAACTGATGGGGAAAAGGATATTCACACAGTAAAAAAAGTATTTCCCCAGAGATTAAAGACAAAGGGGAAAACAAACCTTACAAGGAGACTGGCTTAGAACAATTAATAGTTAAAGACAGCCAGACAAAAATCGTTTGCTGTGATGCAACATAAATGATATCACCCTAGAAGTATATTTGCAGATCATTTAAATAGAATCTAATCAAGCTTTTATAGTTAATTTCTAATTTAAAAGAAATATGGAGGATACAGAAATATGCTAAAAACACTATAACGAAATAATCGGACAAATATAGAATGTAGAACATTTACTTTCTCTTCAAAAGTCAAAAACCTTACAATCAGACAAATACAAAATGTGGGACTGCAGGACAACTGTGTTAGAATCTTGAATAAATCATGGCATGGGGAAACCAAACAGCACATGCAATGCCCTGAGCACAAGCCTCTGTATAAACCAACAAAGAATGGAAAACAGTAACTACTAAAAGACAACAAGTAACTTTGTGCATGCATAAAGAGTAGACCTTATATAGAAATGGAGGATGGCTTTAAAGGTCATTCTGGAAATGACAACTTCAAAAATTTGAACCTGTACTAGATGTAAAATTACCGAACTGTTAATTTTCCTAGATATGATGATATTATGGTTAGATAAAGAAATTTCCTCTTTCTTAGGGGACATGAACATGGCAAAATATTAAATATAACAATCATTACAATGGTGTAGGTAATGTTTTTATGAGTGTTCATTGCACTTTATTACAGTTTTGAGTTTTTCCCCAAACCTTTTATTTAGCCTGAGAGAGAGAGAGAGAGAGAGAGAGAGAGAGAGAGAGAGAGAGAGAGATAGAGAGAGAGAGAATTTTTTTTAATGTTTACTTTTTAGTTTTTGGCGGATACAACATCTTTGTTTGTATGTGGTGCTGAGGATCCAACCAGGGCCGCACGCATGCCAGGCGAGCTTGCTACCGCTTGAGCCACATCCCCAGCCCCAAGCCTTTTCTCTTAAAGTCTAATTGATCTGAAACTAATCTGCATATACTTAAAAGAGTTTTTAACCCCTATTTGCCTGATATGTATTTTCTCATCCTTTCACCTACTGTGAGTGTCTCTTATATATGGATCATAATTAGACTTTCTTACTAATCAAATTCGCCTACATTTTTATAGTTCATTTATTTCTACCATCTTACTATGTGCTTTTTCTTGCTTTTCTGATTTCTATTGAATTGATCAAGTTTTGGTATTCTTTCTCTTACATCTATATAGTGGCCACACATTCTAGGGCATAAAGCAAGTTTCATAAATATTTAAAAAAACTGATATCAGGCAGATAATATTCTCATAGAATTAATTTAGAAATCAATAACAAAAATTGAATATACTTTTTAAAAATATCAACATTAATCCATAAAAAATTCTTAGAATATTAGCAGTAGGGATCTTATAAATTAAAAAAGGAAATATCTACAAGAAACAGAAAAACATGGGCTGGGGATGTGGCTCTAGCGGTAGCTCGCTCGCCTGGCATGCGTGCGGTCCGGGTTCGATCCTCAGCACCACATACCAACAAAGATGTTGTGTCCGCTGAGAACTAAAAAATAAATATTAAAAATTCTCTCTCTCTCTCTCTCTCTCTCTCTCTCTCCCTCTCTCCTCTCTCACTCTCTCTAAAAAAAAAAAAAAGAAACAGAAAAACATCATATTGAATAATCAGAAATAAGATAAAGGTGCCTTTGCTATTGTAGACAAGAGAGATTAGAGCTAATGGCATGGGACAGATATAAAAATAGGTGTAAAAATAAGAATGGAAGAGACAAAAATTATTTGTAGGATATATGCAATTATTATGGTTTGGATGTAAGGTGTCCCCCAAAAGCTCATGTGTGAGACAAGACAAGATGATTTGGAGGAGAAATGATTGGGTTATAGCCTTAACCTAACCAGTGAACTGAATGGTAACTGGAGATAGGGGGGTTTGGCTGGAAGGAGTGGTTTACTGGGGGCGTGGCTATGGGGTATATACTTTGTATCTGAAGACTAGAGTTGGGCTCTCAGCTTCCTAATCAACATGTGAGCTACTTCCCTCTGCCACACCCTTCCACCCTGATCTTTCTGCCTCGCCTCAAGCCCTGAGGAATGGAGCTGGCCTTCTATGGACTAAGACATCTGAAACCATGAGCCCTCAAATAAACTTTTCTGGTCAGATTCTTTAGTCACAGCAGTAAAAAAGTTGACTAAAACAGAAATCTACAGAAAAGCCCAAGAAATTCTATGATGTTTGGGACTAATAACTATAAAAACTAATAGAAAAGATTAGTAAGGTTGTTGGCTATAAGATCAAGGACACAAGTGCTCTAATGCATCAGCCAAAGAAATTTTAAAAGGAGATACTTTTCATGACAGCAACAGAAACTATAAAAATCCAGGGAGGAAAACCTATCAAAAAAATTGCCAAGACTTCTGTGGTAGAAGCAACAAAATAACAATAATGTGAATCAAAGACTACTCAGAAGAGACAAAGTCAGATGATTCTAGAGATTAATTTCCTCCCTCTTTTGGTATCCTATCAAGAAGCTGGCTTAGCAAGTCTGTTTGCTTAATAGAAGAAAAAAGACTGATGATAATCACAGAACTCAGGATGGAAGCTTCCCCTTTCTAATACAGCCATCTGATAAACCTCAAAGCCCCAAATATTACATAGGAGTCCTTTACATGGAACATTCATTCTGGTTATGTTTGGCCTAAGCACATATCATTATGGGGATAGCAGATCTCAGGAGATTGTGTATGTCTTGGTACACCTTCATTTCTCTCCACTAAACAACAACATTATCAACAGTACCATCACCATCGCTATCATTATTGGTGGTGCTAGGATTAAATGCAGGGCCTTGTATAGGCTGTGAGTACTCTACCACTGAGCTATACTCCCAGCCTCTTACTAAATCTTACTTCACATTTACACCAAATGACAAGCAGGGGCACACATATCCCCCTCACTTGGTGAAGATCTAAGTAATTGTTCCTTATGGAAAGATTCAATATCACACTGATGTCAACTTTCCTCAAATGAATTTAGTGCAATACAATAAAGATAAACATATAATATGCTTTATCAGTGTCTGTAGTTTTTAAAACTTGCTTACAAAAATATAAAACAAATATATAAAATACATAATTGAAGAAAGCTGAGTAATGGGTACATGGTATATTATTCTCTATACTTTTCTCTATATACTTGAAAAAAGGAGGACAGGAGGAAGAGATAGAGGGAGGGAGTTGAGGTGGTAAGCTAATTAAGCTCCTTCCAGAAATAACACTAAATCTATCCCTTCTTTTATATTTTAGGTGGCCCTAAACATGCCTGCTACAATCCTTGCACCTACAGGAAAGGCAATCAATGAGTATAACACTTATAGAGAAACCATAGTCAGATCTCCCATTTAGAAAAGGAGCCCAGAAATACTTAACTACAAAGTTCTCTTTTGCAATCAACTTAATTGTTTATTTGTGAATGTTAACAGGCAAGAGTCAAGACACTGAAAATCTAACAGATCAAAGATCATCATAAGTAGCTGGGCAAAGAGAAAAAAATTGTTATTGAAAAAATATTTTATAATAATAAGCAATAAATAATAAAATAAATATGGATGTAGATCATGGCAATAATTTATTATATAAAGAAACTTCCCTGTCAACAGAGAACACAGAGAGCAAAAGAAAGGGGAGGAGAAAAGAGATGGATGATAACAAAGAAAGTTGAAGAGATATTAAGAATACACATGGAGGACTGAGGTTGTGGTTCAGTGACAGAGTGCTCGCTTTGCATGTATGAGGCACTGGGTTCAATTCTTAGCACCACATAAAGATAAAAGTATTATGTCCATCTACAACTAAAAAAAAATAAAAAAAGAAAAAGGAGGCTCAAAACCTATTTAGTAAGAGTTCTAAATAAAGCAAATAGAAGAAATAAAGGTGATACTAAAAGTATTTGGGGCTAAAGAAAAACACCTATATTCTGACTAAAGAGTTCAATAAGGAGTAAGTAGAGACTTATGTATCAGGAGTTAAAAAGACAGTTAAAAAGGTCAGGATAAACCCTAGTTTCCATGATTAACTTTCAGAAGTTCAAAACCCAAAGAACCCCCCCCCCCCCAAAGCTTCCTATAAAATCCTTAGAATTAGGGCTGGGGTTGTGGCTCAGTGGTAGAGCATTTGCCTCAAACACATGAGGCACTGGGTTCAATTCCCAGCACCGCATATAAATAATGAATAAAATAAAGGTCCATCAACTAAAAAAAAAAAATCCTTACAATTAACTTGTCATCAGATTTTCCTTCAGCAACATGGAAGATAATTTAGACAGAGTTTACTTGTTGACTCAGGCTAGGAGGATTAGAATGGGGATTGGTAGTAAGTCCGGAGATTTCTTTTTGGAATGATAAAAAAAATTTTGACAATGGATTTTGGTGACAGTAACACAACTCTGAATATATTAAAAGGCTAAATTGCATGACATGTGAATTATATCTCAATAAATATGTTTTAAAAAGCCAAAGGCCATCAGGAGATGTAGCTAAGTGATAAGCACTAGTATGTGCAAGACCCTGGCACTACCAAAAAAAAAAAAAAAAAAAAAAAGAGCCACCCCTCCCAATCAATGCCTTCACTGTCTTAACCAAAAAATGATTTTTTAAAAAATTTTTTTTTAAAGAGAGAGTGAGAGAGGAGAGAGAGTGAGAGAGGGGAAAGAGAGAGAGAGAGAGAGAGAGAGAGAGAGAGAGAGAGAGAGAGAGAGAGAGAGAGAATATTTTTTTTTTAATATTTATTTTTTTTAGTTCTCGGCGGACACAACATCTCTGTTGGTATGTGGTGCTGAGGATCGAACCCGGGCCGCACGCATGCCAGACGAGCGCGCTACTACCTGAGCCACATTCCCAGCCCCCCAAAAAATGATTTTGAATGTGAAAATTTTATATCCAAGCAAACTACCAATCACACAAGACAGCAAATGAAAACTTTTAGACATATAACATCTCAGGATGTAGCTTAGTGGGAATCACAGACCTGAGAACATTTCTAATTTTTATCCTAGCAATTCTACTTCTAGAAATTTTACCAATCAACCATAAGGTTGAGGGATAGAGTAGGTTGCTAGTTTCAGAACGGATAAAGCAATAATTCACTAGGTAAAAAGAACACTAAAAAAGCACTCTCTTTACATACATACAAGCACAAAACTGATGGGAATAAATTCGTCCAAAAATGAAAACATAGACTACACAAAAAAGCTACGTTACAAAGTAGAAAGTTAAAGACAGTGATTAAAGCTATAGAATGTATGGTAAGCAAAAGAAGAGGGGGGGTCATAAGAGGGGGATCAGAAAATCAGATGAGAGACCAGGTAATGAATGACCTTGAAAGCAATAATAAGCAGTTTGAATTTTATTCTAAATGCAGTTTCAAAAGCAGATTTTTATAACGTAATCTGATTTGTAGTTTATTTTTATTATTAACGATTATTATCCCCATTTTACGATGGAGAATATTGTGGTACAAAGGTGTTAAATATCTTGCTCAAGGCCACACAGCTGATAAATGGTGACATCAGGATTTCATTCTAAACAATAAAAATCCAAGGCAGTATATTATGGTATCTCTAAATATCACTTTAGAGGAGAATGGATTATAAATGGGGCAAGAGTAAATGCAGGGAAAACCAACTGAGACTGACTCGAATCCGAGATATACTTTAAAGGTAGGAAAAAAAAAAAAGAGCCCACCAGTACATTAGATGTGGGGTAGGGGTGAGAGAAAAAAAAAATAAGGAATCAAAGCTGACTCTAAAACTCTAGTGTGAGCAACAGGGGTGGACAGTGGTGCCATGAGGGAAAGAAATCAAGCATTGTGTTACCAATAGGAGAGGTTAATTAAATGACCCAGGAGAAATGAGGCTAGAGACACATTTGGGTGTCACTGGCATATCAATAAGCACAGATTCAAGGGAGTATAGATGAAGCATACTCAGCATAAGGGCCCACCAACATTTATAAGATGTGTGGAGAACAGAGACATCAAAAACAGCTGAGAAGAAACAGTCACTGAGGTAGGTGAAAACTACTGAGTGAAGAAAATTTCTTGGCTAAGAATAGGAAAATGGGAACAAGAGATAGTGGCTAGGAGACACTAGGAAGGATGTGGTCTCATATGTACATACATTTGCAAACAGATCAGGGCTGCAAGATAACAACACACTTGTAACTGAAGGGAAAAATCCAGTAGAGTGGGAGAAAGTAATGTGGAAGAGACACATTAACTTCAGGGAAAAAAGCTTTAGAGATGGCCGCAAGAGATGAAATCTGAGTCACAAGCAGAGGAATCAGACTGTCAGAAATGGTCTTTGATAACAAGTGAAATGAAGATAGAACATGAAGACCAAGCAGATATATTTGTAGAACTGGTGGTGAAAAGATGATGGTAGCTGCATAATTTCTCAGTAGGTTTGAAATGAAGTCCACAGATGAGAGCGAGAGTTGTGGAAGGTCTGCAGGGAGCAGAAACACACTCTTCACAGGAGAAGTGAAGAAACAGCTGCACATTATGATGCCCTGTTGAGATTTTGGAATAAATTTAAAGCAGTACATTTAACTGCCTATGTGCAGGCAGAGAGGGTGGGTAGCTTGTATTCTGACAGTCCTATATAACGAAAGAGAAAAATTAAAGAGTCAAAGATATTAGTAATTTTTATAGTCTGAAATGTGGAATGTGAAGAAAAAGTTTCACTTGAGAAGGGTGAAGAAGTGGGGCTGTAGTATGAGGCCAGAACATTCTTAAGGGTTAGAGAAGAAGTTGAGGATTTAGGAGTTTGTTGACTATATAGTTCCACAATTCCCTTGGCCAGCTAAAGGCTGAGAAATAAATGTAAGAAAGTGGTACTCATGAATACAATAAGTAGAAGATACCCTAACTTTAAACTCTGAAATCCAACTACAATGATCTAAAACTGAATAAAAGGAACAAACTTTTTTCTAGAGTTGGGGACACTGCTCAGTGGTAGAGTGCTTGCCTTTTATGCCTATAGCCCTGGGTTCAATCCCAGGTTGTAGGGGGAAAAGCTCTTTTTTTTTTTTTTTAACCCCTTTTCCTGGCTAATTAAGAGCAACTGAATTCTAAGTTTCAAGGATCCTAGAAGAATAAGAAAAGTACAAATTGGTAATGTTCATATTGTCATGAACTGTTCATATAGTCATTGATTAGATCTACCTATTTTAAAAAATTCAACAACTCACCAGTACTATTCAAAAGGGTCTTTATCTTTATTAAATGGATCAAATATTGTCACATACATAGAATTTAATTGAATGGAACTGTATTTGGAGAGGTTAAATGGAAGGAAAACACAGATACTTATCAAATGAAACAATAAAAGCAGCTCAAGTTCAGGACCAACTGCAAATACTTTTACACATCTTAGCAATGCATATTTCCTGCCTTTGGTAAAACTCCTTGTTATAATCTCTCATTGTAGCCTTCTTTCCCAAGTTACTCTTTTTTCCCAAACTCTGAGACCCCATTCCAGAATATATCTTACTATTAAAAAATTTTAGATCTGTGGGAAAACAATGTTAACAAGTAAATAACTGGGGCATAATAGTCAATTAGAACTGAGTTCTGTGAAGTTGAGATCTATCTACACCATGTTGATCACTATTTTATTCCTAGTTCCAAGGGATACTGCCTAGCATGAAGCAGGTAGTTTAAAAGTGCTGGCTACATGAAAATATTGTTTTTTCTACAAAAATTCTATATTTTGATTAAGCTGAGAGGAAATTCATGAAATCACATTCAAGAAGATTCTATGTAAGTCACACATAAAAGTACTGTAATAGGCTACAGGTAAGCCAGAAAAGTAGAAGATACCTTAGTCAAGATGTTGTATTTGTTTTTTTCTCAATTAGGGTACCATGAGAAATTAAGTCTTAACATCCAAGGCAAGCAGCATAAGTAATGAATTACCTCTTCTCCATGCTTCTAGAATAGTATTTCTAGAACTCAAGAGCAACGGAGTTAAAACGTTATATTCAGCCGCTGAGGCTGTGGCTCAGTGGTAAAGAGCTTGCCTAGCATGTGTGAGGCACTGGGTTCGATTCTCAGCACCACGTATAAGTAAATGAATAAAATAAAGGTCTACCATCTAAAAAAATATTTTTAAAAAAGGTATATTCATTAGTTTTCCTTTTTTTGGGGGTAAACACTAAAATAAAGAACAATGTTTGTTTCATAGTATTTAAATATGTTAAAGATAAAATGTTACTCTCCATTGGACAGAAAAATAGCAACTGGATCTTTGACTTGCTTAATGTATTTTTCCCCTCGCCCCCAAAAAATTCAGTTTTCAAAGATTTTACAAAGATTTTATCAAATTTTCCAAGATTCCTCCATTAATACAAGCTTTCTCCAGCTTGTGCCATATACTCTCTGTCATAATCTCTCACTGTTCTAGAGCGGGTGCTAGGAATATTATGCAACTGATGATGTACCAATCTTATTGAAATGCTTACTTTGTACCATATACTTTGTCTATATTAATTCATTCAGCTCCTCCCAACAACTCAATGAAGTTTGGGATAATTATCCTGTTTCACAAATGTGTAAACAGGGAGCTAAAAAAGACTCGAACCATGTTAGACAATTTAGAATTGTACTTATATTGCACAGCCTATAAGCATTTATGAAAAGCAGATAAATAAATCATCATTAGGTATGCTGACCAAGAGAGCACACTAAACGTTTCACACTATGAAGGCAGGTTAGAACTTTAAGATAAAAAGCATTTAAGCAAAAGTGGATTTGTGTAGATTCAGTCCTTTACTCAAGTAATACAATGAGCAAGGTTCTAGGCAGTGAAGATATTGAAACTAAAGCAAATTGCCTGACCTCATAAAGCACACATTCTAGTTGAGGGAAGACAAGCACTAAATAAACATATGTCAGATGGTGATAAGTTAAGAGAAAACAAAAACAGCTGAGGAGCAGGAGGGGGCAGTGGCTATTAATTCTGTAGCACAGTCAGATTTGAGGGTCTCACTAAAAAGATGTATGACCAAAGATGTGAAGGAAGCGGGCTGGGGTTGTGGCTCCTTGGTAGAGCGCTTACCTAGCACGTGTGAGGCACCAAGTTCGATCCTCAGCACCACAGAAAAATAAACATAATGTAAATCTACAACTAAAAAAGAGAGAGAGAGAGAGAGATGTGAAGGAAGGGGATCAAGTTCATCATGTAGGTAAAAAAGACCAATTAAATCCAAATAGAGGAGGAAAAAAATGCAAAAGGCATTAGGGTAAGAGCAAAACTAGTGTATGTGTGACAGATTGAATGTGTTAATGACCTCAATCAATGGTTTCCTCATAGGTACACCTGTAACTTAGCAGTCCCTTCCACTTTGATTCCGGGCTTTTCCAAGTGACTTACTTTTGTGATATCTTACAACCTGATAGTAATAAACATGACCCAAGCAGAGGCTTAAAATGCAAATATGATTTCTTTTTGCCATCTTAAACAAATGAACTTGCTTGCTCTTTTACTTCTGTAGAAGTACATACCTGGGCTAGTCTACTAGAATCAAACTGTGCCACTCAGGTGATTCTAGAATAGCCGGATATCTAGAACTGGTACATGACTGAGTCCCCAAGGTTAGCACGGTACACAAAGACCTATTATAGATTCAAATAGCAGTTGTTTTAAGCACTATATTTTGCAGTAGTTTGTTACACAAGAGAAAATATCACTGTGTTGGAAGAACATAGACACACAAAAGAACATCCAAATACTTGTATATGTATTTCATAACAGTATTACACATAATAGACAAAATGTAAAAATAGTCCAAATGCTTATCAGCTAATGAATAAATAAAATATAGGGTATCAATTCAATAGAATTTTATTTGTCAACAAGATAAACAAAATATTGATACATACTAACATGAACAAACCTTGCTACTAAGGTGAAAGAGGCTAGTCACAAAGGATCAAGTATTGTATAATCCCACTTATGCTGAGAATAGGGAAATCTATGGAGACAGAAATAAATCAGTAGGTGCCTAGGAATGAAAGGAAAAAAAGGAATAAAAAGGGATGATAGTTAAAGCATTTGGAGTTTCTTTTTGGGAAGATGAAAATATTCTGACATTAATTTTGGTGATGGTTGCTGAATAACTCTGTGAATATACATACTAAAGGCCTTTGAACTGGACACTTTACATGGTGATTTATATGATGTGATCTCTATAAAGTCATTTTTTTAAAAAAGAAAATGACATGAACACTTGTGTTTTTAAAGCATTACTCTAGCTGTTATATTGAAAATGGACCATAGTGGGAGGAAAGATAGATGCCAAGAAACCAGACAGGAAATGACTGCCCAGTGAAAGGAGGGAAGTGACTGCCAAGTGAAAACCTTTTACAAATTAGATGGTGGGTATATTATAAAAGTGGAGTCCACAGAATTTGCTGATGAATTGAATGTGGGGCATTATAGAAAGGAGTAATTTTTGATTTTAAAGTTCTTAACCTGTATAAATCAAAGGAAGAGCCCCAGATCAAAATAATGCAGAAGCAGTACTGGAGTTGGGGGTAGAGACACAGGATATAGAATGAGGAATTTAATTTTAAACATCTTGAGAAGTCTATTAAACAATCAGAGTGGAAACAAAAAAAAAAGTTGGAGGGGATCTAGATATACAAATCTGGAATTAAGTAAGAGGTCTGGCAGGAGAGATACAAATTTGGAAGTTTAGGAAAACTGTTTCTTACTTCTTCAAGGAGATGCTCCCCACACCAATTAGAACAGCTTGGAATCCAGAATCTATCTTACAACTGATGACAGGGTAAAACTGCTGTTGTCCTGGAGGTGTGTATGATGTTGTTATGGTCAGCACACATACAACTCGATTAAGGATATTCATGTAGTTGTTATTCAACTGTTAAATTCATTGTTGGTATTACGTGTCAAGATTAACTACCACTTTAAAATACCTTCAGAAAGATAATATAATTCTGCATTGAAACAAAATTCAAGTATCCATAATCAAGTTATTAAGTATAAATAAAATAGGGAAGTCAAAATTATAACACAAGGTAACTTTCACCAAAACTTGGTATATGCAATATACAACACCGGAACAGATTCAATCAAACAAAAGAAAGGAAGCTGGGTTCACTGGTGAACAGCTATAATCCCAGCAGCTCAAGAGGTTGAAAACAGGAGGATCACAAGTTCAAAGCCAATCTCAGCAGCTTACAAGACCTGTCCTCCCCGCCTACCCACCAAAAAGGGATGGGGATGTAGCTTGGTGATTAAGCACCCCCGAGTTCAATCCCAGATATTGAAAAGAAAAAAGGAAAAAGGAAAGAGGAGGAGGAGGAGGATAGGAGAATAAAATGAAATAGCAATTAATTATCACTGTAGGTAAATCTGAGGTGATAAGCATCTCAGTAGAGATTAAAAGAGATATAATCAAAAGTTTTCATCTTATCAGCATAGTAGGAGAAAATACCAAATGCCAAGTATTTGGATGACATTCTGTAATAAGGATTACAAATCTGCTACAAAGAACAGTTAAGACAGTAATGGATAACCTCAATTGTTCTCAAATCTATTGAAAGTCTGATTCTGTTTAAACCATTAAAATGACTTTCTTTCTTAACTGGGTTTGGGGGTGTAGCTCAGTGGTAAAGTGCTTGGCTAGCATGTACAAGGGCTTGCATTAAATCCCCAGCACTGTGCATGCTCGCGCGCATACAAAAATAATTCTTTACATGTAAAGGGGTATATTCTTACTTTAGATTAACTTTTTGTTGTTGTTATCTTTTTTTAAAAAGATAAGTACATGTCTACGGTTCCAGTCATACATGTCTTTGGTCCCAGACAGGCACAGGGAAGAAAAAGGAGGATTGCTTGAATCCCCAAGTTCTGGGCCAGCCTGCACAACAGAGAATGCCTTGTAGAAAGAAGAAAGAAGAAAGAAGAAAGAAAGGAAAATTGAAAAATAAATAGAAACCTTTTTAAAAAATATTTTCTTTTTAGTTGTATATGGATACAATATCTTTATTTATTTATTTTTTAATGTTTACAAATATTTTATTTATTTATTTTTTATTAGTTGCTCAAAACATTACAATGATCTTGACATATCATACATTTGATTCAAATGGGGTATGAATTATTTTTCCACGTGTACACATTGCAGTATTATATGTTATACAGCCACGTTTATACATACTGCCATACTAGAGTTTGTTGTATTCTGCTGCCCTTCCTATCCCCCGCCCCGTCCCCTCCCCTCCCCTCCCATCACCTCTCTCTACCCCATCTACTGTAACACATTTCTCTTTTTTTTCTTCTTTCTTCCCCCGCACACCATCTTAAATGTAATTTTGTATAACAATGAGGGTCTCCTTCCATCTTTCGTGCAGTTCCCCTTCTCTCTCCCATTCCCTCCCACCTCTCACCCCTGTTTAATGGTAATCTTCTCATGCTCTTCCTCCCTGCTCTGTTTCTGTTTTGAGTCGCCCCCCCCCCCTTATATCAAAGAAGACATTCGGCATTTGTTTTTTAGGGATTGGCTAACTTCATTTAGCATAATCTGTTCTAATGCCATCCATTTCCCTGCAAATGTCATGATTTTGTTATTTTTTAGTGCTGAGTAATATTCCATTGTGTATAAATGCCACATTTTTTTTAATCCATCTATTGAAGGGCATCTAGGGTGGTTCCACAGTCTAGCTATTGTGAATTGTGCTGCTATGAACATTGATGTAGCTGTATCCCTGTAATATGCTCTTTTTAGGTCTTTTGGGTATAGTCCGAGAAGGGGAATAGCTGGGTCAAATGGTGGTTCCATTCCCAGCTTTCCAATGAATCTCCATACTGCTTTCCAAATTGGCCGCACCAATTTGCAGTCCCACCAGCAATGTACAAGTGTACTCTTTTCCCCACATCCTCGCCAGCACTTGTTATTATTTGACTTCATAATGGCTGCCATTCTTACTGGAGTGAGATGGTATCTTAGAGTGGTTTTAATTTGCATTTCTCTGATTGCTAGAGATGGTGAGCATTTTTTCATGTATTTGTTGATTGATTGTATATCCTCCTCTGAGATGTATCTGTTCAGATCCTTGGCCCATTTGTTGATTGGGTTATTTGTTTTCTTGTTGTTTAATTTTTTGAGTTCTTTGTATACTCTGGAGATTATGGCTCTATCTGAAGTGTGAGAGGTAAAAATTTGTTCCCAGGATGTAGGCTCCCTATTTACCTCTCTTATTGTTTCTCTTGCTGAGAAAAAACTTTCTAGTTTGAATACGTCCCATTTGTTGATTCTTGATTTTAACTCTTGTGCTATATAGGTGTCCTAGTAAGGAATTTGGAGCCCAACCCCACAAGATGGAAATTAGGGCCAATTTTTTCTTCTATTAGACGCAAGAGTTTCTGGTTTGATTCCTAGCTCCTTGATCCATTTGAGTTAACTTTTGTGCATGGTGAGAGAAAGGGGTTCAATTTCATTTTGTTGCATATGCATTTCCAGTTCTCCCAGCACCATTTGTTGAAGATGCTATCCTTTCTCCATTGCATGCTTTTAGCGCCTTTGTTTAATATAAGGTAGTTGTAATTTTGTGGATTTGTCTCTGTGTCCTCCATTCTGTACCATTGGTCTACCCGCCTGTTTTGGTACCAGTACCATGCTGTTTTTGTTATTATTGCTCTGTAGTATAGTTTAAAATCTGGTATAGCTATACCGCCTGTTTCACTCTTCCTGCTTAGAATTGCTTCTGCTTTTCTGGGTCCTTTATTTTTCCAGATGAATTTCTATTTATTTCTTTAATGTGGGGCGGAGGATTGAACCCAATGCCTCACACATGCCAGGCCAGTGCTCTACCACTGAGCCACAACCCCAGCCCTAGACTAATATTAGTATAGACTATTTATAATAGTTCTTATCTTTTCATAAGTAATAGTAAAAGGCCCTACCTGCAGTATAACACATCACTCCCAGGTGCCAGAGAATCTTGGCATCTTAAGTCCTTCCAAACTCTAGTAAAACTACCCTTTTGACTCAGGTAACAGAAAAAAGTTTTACTCTATTATTCAAATAGTCTGCTATCAATTTGGCCTTCTTGAATATAGCTAAAGCAAAAGAGAGGGGAGAAAACTACAATGCTTCACTATGAACCTAATACAAGTGTCTGTCATTCACTAGTCAGATAAATTCTGGCAAAGCTTTCTTTAAAAAATATTTCCCCCTTCTCCTTTCCTAATAAGATATAAGTCAAAATCACTCCCTTTTCCTTTCCTTCTATTTTTTAAAAATATTTATTTATTTATGTTGAGGTGTATATGGACCCAACACAATGCCTTTATCTGTATGTGGTGCTGAGGATCGAACCCGGGTCACGCCCGTGCTAGGCAAGCGCTCTACCGCTGAGCCACAATCCCAGCCCCTTCCTTTCCTTCTATTTTTAAACAAAGTCTCAAAAGTTGTCATAGATACAAATCACAATTTCAAGAATTCTTCAGTCTTTGCTCCCAAATACTTATATCTGGTCTAAATCTGGAGGAAAAAGGTAATTAGCCTTAGAAGTTCTGTCTGGACAATATGGCCAGAGAGAGAATTACACATAGTAAATTCTGATTACCACAAGGGGCACAAGCCACATGGTACCCATATTCCCTAAAGTAAAGACTGCCTCATTCTTCCAATAATCCAGAGATTCCTATATTCAATACCCACTTCTTGGGCTGAGGTTGTGGCTCAGTGGTAGAGAGCTCACTGAACATGCGTGAGGCACTGGGTTCGATCCTCAGCACCACATAAATGTAAAATAAAGATATTGTGTCAACCTAAAACTAAAATAAATAAATAAATATTTTTTTAAAAAAACCCACTTCTTCAGAGACATTAACAAAGTTACCATAAATGATGTACCTGTGCTCAATTTAAGTTCTTATAAGTGACCTAGTTTTAGGAGTCCAAGACATAAGTATTGATGAAGTCCACTCTAACTTTTTAATACTGATCACATTTAACCTCCACTATAACCTCTAGACATCTAAGAAAAACCAAGAACATAAAAAAAATTACAATCAAAAGAACAGAGGAATCTGTTAAATTAAATTAGTGATTAAATGAACTTTATATCATTAAGCCAGGCACAGTGGCACACACCTGTAGTTCCAGTGATTCAGAAAGCTGAGTCAGGAGGATCACTCAAGCCCATGAGTTAGAGATCAGCCTGGGCATCAGAGAAAGACCCCATATCAAAAACAAACAAAAAGCCCCATTTAATTTATACTCCTATTGGGGTGAAAATGATCTCAAATCCACCTGAAGAAACTTGAAAAAGAACCCAAGAAAGCAAGATAGAAACAATAAAGAGTAGAAATCAGTGAAAAAGAATAATAATAAAAATAAAAGCTGTTCTTTGAAAACAAATAAAATTTATAATTATTTAGCAAGACTGATATAAATAGACAAAAATTCCCACTGTTAATAATCAAAGAAGAATAAGCCACAGCCATATGACTGACATTTAAAGGTTCATAAAGAGAGAATGTTATGAAAAAAATCAGTAAATATAAATTCAAAACCCTGGGGAACAAATGAACCAATTTCTCAAAAATCAAAGACACATACATAAAGTCCTCAGAAGGTGGCACAAATAATATGAATGATCCTATAGCTATTAAGGAAATTGAACTCATAGTTATTATTAAAAATAAATCTCTTGGGCTGGGGATGTGGCTCAAGCGGTAACACACTCGCCTGGCATGCGCGGGGCGCTGGGTTCAATCCTCAGCACCACATAAAAATAAAATAAAGAGGTTGTGTCCACTAAAAACTGAAAAATATTTAAAAATTCTCTCAAATAAATAAATAAATAAATCTCTAGGGCTGGGGGTAGCATAGTGGTAGAGTACTTGCCTAGCATGTGCAAGGCCCTGGGTTCTGCCCACAGTGAAAACGAAAATAAAGGGAAAAAGAAAAGGAGGGAGAGAAGAAAGAGGAAAGAAGGGAGGGTGGGAAGAAAACAAAAGGCAAGACAACATAAAAATCAAAAAGGTAAAATAATTGCATATAAAGATTAAATTTAAGACAGAAGTATTAAGAACAATCTTAAATCAATATAGTTTATATAACTGATGCATCCAGAATTTAAATGATTTTAAAATCTGAAAGTAAAACAACCAAACAGCTTAAATGACCAGATTCACTTTTTTGCCTGATTATCCAAACCTCAACTCTTCATCAGATATAGATAAAAAACAAAACATAAAAGAACAGTATCACCAAAATTTTCTCTGTACACAATTAATTTAAACTGTACCGTTATACACTTTTAAAAAAAGACTCCTCTCTGTCAGTTTAAAGTCTATGAATTACAGTAGATGGGGTAGAGAGAGAAGATGGGAGTGGAGGGGAAGGGAGCGGAGGGGGGATAGTAGAAGATAGGAAAGGCAGCAGAATACAACATACACTAGTATGGCAGTATGTAAAAAAGTGGATGTGTAACCGATGTGAATCTGCAATATGTATAAGGGGTAAAAATGGGAGTTCATAATCCGTTTGAATCCGTTCATAATCCGTTTGAAACATGTCAAGAGCTTTGTAATGTTTTGAACTAATAAAAAAATAAATTATCAAAAAAAAAATAAAGTCTATGAACACTTGGCTATGTACAAAAAAATTTAGAAATGACATACAGAAACCATGACTAGTGGTTACACACAGGAAATAAGGTCAGAGGTCTATCAGGATGGAAGTCACCCTTCACTGTATATGCTTTGGTTTAACAAACAAAAAAACAATAAAAAGCTAGTTATAACTGTTTAAATTGTGTATAAAATTAAAGCCACATAACTATGGGTAAGTGTAGAAACTCTACAACAGTTCTGCCCATTTCAAAACCAAGTACTAAACAGGGGAAGAATTTATATAATTAAAGCTGTTTGTATAATTATAGCTATATTAACTAAATTTAAAGATAAAACCTATTTACTAAAATTCACTTTTTAAAATAAGCCAAATTGGGCAGGTACGCGGTGCGCTCCCCCCTGGCGCACCCCACCCCGGCCAGGACGCCCCGCACCCTGCCCGAGGCCGCGTGGGCCCGAAAGCCACGGGGAAAAGCTCACTTAAGATTCAGCCTAGCTCCTAGGCACCATGTTGGACAGTGATCTGGGTGAAGATGAAGGCCTCCTCTCCCTGGTGGGCAAGAGGAAGCGCAGGGGGAACCTACCCAAGGAGTCCCTGAAAATCCTCTGGGACTGGCTGTATTTGCACCGCTACAACGCCTACCCCTCAGAGCAGGAGAAGCTGAGCCTTTCTGGACAGACCAACCTCTCAGTGCTGCAGATATGTAACTGGTTCATCAACGCCCGGCGGCGGCTTCTCCCAGACATGCTTTGGAAGGATGGCAAAGACCCTAATCAGTTCACCATTTCCCGCCGTGGCGGTAAGGCCGCAGAAGTGGCCCTGCCCCGTGGTAACAGCCCCTCAGTGCTGGCAGTGTCGGTACCTGCCCCCGCCAATGTGCTCTCTTTGTATGTGTGCTCCATGCCGCTCCACACAGGCCAGGGGGGAAAGCCAGCAGCCTCCTTCCCACCAGGGGAGCTGGAGTCCCCCAAGTCCCTAGTGACCCCTGGTAGTACACTTGCCCTGCTGACCAGGGCTGAGGCTGGGAGCCCCACAGGTGGACTTTTCAACACACCACCACCCACACCCCCAGAGCAGGACAAGGAGGACTTCAGCAGCTTCCAGCTGCTGGTGGAGGTGGCGCTGCAGAGGGCTGCCGAGATGGAGCTTCAGAAGCAGCAGGACCCAGCACCCCCATTGCTGCATACTCCAATTCCTTTAGTTTCTGAGAACCCCAAGTAGGCATCTGCTACAGGGGTGCTTAAGGCTCAAGCCAGGTGTTCTGGGTTCCTGGTTCGCTTCCCTTCCATACAGAGGGTTTTCTATGGATCACTGCCAAGCATCGATCGGTATCATCTCCTCTGTCCAGAAGTCTTCAACAGGAAGATGCCAGCTGGTGTCACTGCGTTGTGACAGGGACCTCTCTGCTGACTGCCTTGTCTCCAGTCGTCCTTAGTGATGAGACCAAGAGACTGGAGATAGGCATGGTGCTGCTGCTGCTCCTCCAGAGAATTCTTGGGACCCTTTGTTCCAGCCTGCTTTCCTTGGCTGGGCTCAGGAAACCTGCCAAGTTCAGACCTATGCTGGGTCCATGCTGCTCCTGAGCTGTGCCTCTGTCAAACCAGGTGTGGACATTCCATGTTCATACGTGTGGGCAAAAGAAGAGGGATCCAGCACATTTAACAGCACCAACTCCAGTTGAATGTTTAGATTTTTGCTAAACTGTTTATTTTTCCTCTTTTGCTGTGGTTTGCATTAGTTGCAGTAGTTAGCCCAGGAGTGGGGAATGAGAGTGCAAGATGGCAGATGGAGTCTAATCCTCCACTGTGAATGATCCACCACTGCTACTGGGAGTTGTTGTACAAGGGAGGAGTATTTTTATTTGGGGGACCAGCTAAATCTCTGCAAAATGAGAAATTCCAAATGGTTGTTTTATTGTTCCTTTGGTTTACCAAAAAGGTGTTTGGGGCAGAAAAAGAAATTTGGCATTGGCTCTTTTGCATCAGGCACAGAAGGGCGTAGCAACAGTCAAGAAGGAGTACAGCAGAACCTGACTCAACCTAGACATAGAGCAGAGAAAGGTGATAAAACCAGAGATTTGTTTTTACTCTGTTTTGGGGTGGGGGAGTAAGCTAGACTGAAGCAATGGGCTTTTTTTTTTTTTCCCCTTCTTCCCCTTGTTAATACTCCCCCCCCCCTTTTTTTTTCTCCCTTGAAGGCTTTGCCCTGCAGCCTGAGTTTAAAAATTTCTTTGGAAACTTGGGACTGGAATGTTAGAAGTTCCCAGCATCTCCACTTGGGGAGCAGTGAGCCATCTGCTGGTCAGGAAGTCCTTCTAGCTACTAGAACAGGCAGCTTTTCCCACAAAGGAGGTAGAAGCTATTCCTGGAAGAAGCAGGGAATTTCCTGCAGTGGGGCTGGAAATGGGCCAGAAACGGGCCAGAAACGTAGTTTTTGTGTCTTTGCTTACCTTTCTTTTCTTTCTTTCTTTTTTTTTTTTTTTTTTTAAGAGAGAGGGGGGAGAGAGAGAGAGAGAGAGAGAGAGAGAGAGAGAGAGAGAATTTTTAATATTTATTTTTTAGTTCTCGGCAGACACAACATCTTTGTTGGTATGTGGTGCTGAGGATCGAACCCGGGCCGCACGCATGCCAGGCGAGCGCGCTACCGCTCGAGCCACATCCCCAGCCCTTTGCTTACCTTTCTTTAACCTGGAGTTGCAAAGGCCATGCCTGAGTTTCCCAGTGAAACATCACAACTGGTCTTCACCCCACCGGCCTTTATTTTGCTGTTTCATTACTGATAGTGTTCAACAGCAGTATACCCCATCTTTATATATCTTAAGAAACACTAATCCAAGACTTTTATTAGCCAAAATATTTTTGTTCTGAATAACATTGTTACTGGGCCAAAAGTTAGGCCAGGAGCCCTGGCCTGTTGTAGTTTCCTGAAATTGCCAGGTTGGGCATGAGGGGAAGGGGTTCCTGGGTGTTGACTGACTTGGCCACAGCAAGGGCATATACTTTGTCCTTTTTCGGAAGATCCCTGACACCCTCAGGGAGGTTCCCCTACCTCTCCTGAATGACTTGGCCCATCCTTTGGAGTGGGCATGGGAATAGGTTACTTACAGAAAGGGAGTTTTGCCCTCTGTAGATGGGCAGGTTTCCTAGGCTCTCTGTTCTGCCTCCCTCCGGCCTCTTTGCTGCAGGGAACTGGGTATCTTCACCCTCATCAGACCCAGTTGGGGAAGGTCAACATGGCAGCTTCCAAGTTAGCTGAAGCTCTGAAGCTACTGTGCTTCCATCTCTCCTACCCCAGTGGTGTCTGTGAGCCCAGATCTAATGTAACTGCTGGAGGACTCCTACAGTAGGTGACTCAGTGTATTGGGTTGGAGTGGGGTTTTCCTTTCCTGCAGTGCACTAAACTGTGAGGGGAGAGGGGGCCATGCTGCTGAATTCTGTCTGGCATTCCCTTCTTGTATAAAATGGGGCCTCTGGGGATAGGGCAGCCTCTGCTTGGGTTTGGTTGTAAGTAAACCTGGAGGATAAAGCACAGTTGTCCCATTGAATTATTTGAGCAAAAAACTACTGTAAATAACTTTGTTTTTGTCTTTTGTCAAATAAAGTTATTCTGTTTTTGTTTATTTAAAAAAATAAAATAAGCCAAATTATAAGGAAACTTTCTAAAGTAATATATAATCATAAATATCATATATTCTTTTTTGGTAGGAAGGGGGATTACGGGGATTGAACTCCGGGGCACCTGGCCACTGAGCCACATCTCCAACCCTATTTTGTATTTATTTAGAGACAAGTTCTCACTGAGTTGCTTAGTGCCTAGCTTTTGCTGAGGCTGGCTTTGAACTTGCAATCCTGCTGCCTCAGCCTCCTGAGCCACTGAGATTACAGGGGCGGACCACCATGGGTCAGGCAAGCCTGATTCTTAGACGAAGTTTTGTGATTATTTTTGGTAGACCAATTTATGTCATACTACTTTAACGCTTAAGCAGAATTTTCAATACTTTCATCCATGTGTATTACATAACTTTATACATATTTTAGAAATAACCCTATGGTTCATATACTGTAGGTCTTTAATTTTCAGAAGCAAAATACTGATGCTAAACCAATTCATCCTTCCTCTTACTACACACACACACACACACACACACACACACACACACACACCTAATCCCCTTGTCCAGTTTGTTTACTATCTTTCATGGTTATCAGATTGACTGTCACAGGAAACAATTATTAGAGGCATCAAGCTATGCTGTATGTTCATGATAACTAGGTTTGGTTTGGTTTGGCTATTGCATATGTAAGAGTTTAGGAGAAGATAAAGAAACAAATGTTGGCTGAAAAACCTTCAGTGGAGTTTAGATTTTTACTTTGGAGACAAGGACCAAATAAATGGTCAACACTACTTGTTTCAATTCCTTACAATACTACTATTAGATGGGCTTGCATAAGTTTATTCCAAATGTTATTCTGCTCATGCTTCACAGGGTTACTGTGACGAGTTTTTGATGAGTTAATCAATCACTTCTTGAGTTACCTTGTTTACTGTCACTTCTCTATCCTAATTGGTTCCCTTACTTGTTCTGCACTATTTCTATTCAACTCTCCTCCATTTTCCATAGTAAAATCCCTAAAACACATACTTTACTCACTTCCATCACTTACACACTTTAAAGCCTTCCCAATCAGAATAAAACTTAAACTTTGTAGTATAGAAATCAAGATCTTACAAGATATCATCCCTGCCTACCTTTTGCTTCATTACATACTATTCTTTCCACCCTGTATTCAGTAAGCACAACCACAGATTCACACATTAAATTTTTTTTAGTTATTTTATTTATTTTTATATGGTGCTGAGGATGGAACCCAGTGTCTCACACATGCTAGGCAAGTGCTCTACCACTGAGCCATAACACCAGCCCCCCCCCCACTTCACACATTTTAATCCTTCTTCCAGGAACACTCTTTTTTAAACAAAGAGAGTTCCTTCAGAGTTTAAATCTCACTTTCTCAGAGGACTTTCCCTCATGCTTCTCTCAATCTATATTAGATACTCATTACATTCTCATAACACTCCATATTTTTTCTTTTGGCATATATCACAATTTAGGATATATGTGTGTTTGTATGTGTATATGTATGTATTTTAATGACTAATAGACATTTCCTGATTACAGAGACCACATCTAAGCAAATCACATATAGTAAAATTGTTTAATGCAGTTTTTATTGCCACAAATGGTTTTTGATTGGATTAAGCATGATACTTTAAGATGTTTACTCTGGCAATAATGTTTAGGTTAACCAACAAGTCAGAGAAGTACTTGAGGCAGGGAGTCTCATGAAAAGCATGCTACAATTATAGCCAAGAAGTAACCAGGTCTGAGCTGCTGATAGATCCAATACTCTTACCTGTAAGGTAGCAAGGAGAAAGTCAATACTCTTAGAGTATATGACTATTCCAAAAGAGGAACTGTGAAAACTTTTTGTGTAATAATTCAGCTCTGAATTTAGTTGACCAGATAAATAGGTTGCTGAAAGAAACTATCATTCTAACTCTAAAGTTATTGATCACAATCCAACACTGATATGATACAAAAGAAATCCCTTTAATCAATGTAATTATGTCTGGTGATTGGTTAACTGAAAAGGTCATAAGTTAAAGAATAAAGAAATAGCAATCGGGCTGGGATTGTGACTAGCATGGGCAGGGCCTGGGTTCGATCCTCAGCACCACATAAAAATAAAGATATTATGTTGTGTCCATCTACACCTAAAAAATAAATATTAAAAAAAGAAGAAATGGCAAGCCTAGACCTTAAACATTTTATGTAATCTTGAAACTATAAACCAAGCATTCATTCCAAGTATCTTCTTTTAAATATGAATAACACTTAACGTGCAGCAATTTTTTTTTTTAAATGGAGAACATCAGCTAACCTGATGAGCTGATTAGGTGGAAGTCAATTCAGAGAGCTTCAATTATTTTTCCCTTTCTTTTTTCTTCTTCTTTGTATTGGGGATTGAATCCAAAGGTGCTTACACCCTGAGCCACATTTCCAGCCCTTTTAATTTTTTATTTTGAGACAGGTTCTCACTAAATTGCTTAGGGCCTTGCTAAACTGTGGAGGCCTTGAACTTCCTGCCTCAGCCTCATTTGCTGGGATTATAGGTGTGTGCCACCACACCTACTTCCTTTTGAATACTACTGCTGAAATGACATGAACTGAACAGTAGTGGAATGGTCAAAGCTGTAGTCTATAAAAAGTATACACACTCCTGAGAGCACTCTTTATTGGGGGTGTTGGCTGGTTACATTATTTAGTAATGTATTCATCTAGACAATTAAAGGGAAAAAAAAAAACACCCAGCTTTTAACATGCACACCCCTGGGGCTAATATCAGAGGAACATGTCCCATATGGTCAAGAAGCACACTGAAGACTGGGTGTTCCATACAGCAGAGCACTTGACAGTGTTGCTTTCCTCTTGCACATAACTCTTATTGTGAGCATACTTTGATTCCCACAGACTGAGTTAAGTAAATGTATGGATTATATTGAGTTTTACCAAAACCTTATAGTAACTTAAGATCATTCCTATAAATGAACAGTGTTGAAGATAACGCTATTGCTCCAGCAAAAGTCAAAGCCAATGCTTCGCCTGTTCCTAATACGAGCTATTTGTTGGTCATGATGCAGGACAAAAGTCCACAATCCAATCCAATCATAGTTCTCAACCAGGGGTGATTTTGTTCCCAAGAGACACCTGGAAGTCTCTAGAGACCCAAAGGAGGGTACCCATGTAAATATTAAATATGAAAACCTGGTTTTCTTTGTTTTCTAGATGAGTACATTACTAGATACAAAGCCGGCCAACACCCCACACTTACTTATACTATAGACCACAGCTCTGGCCATTGCACTATAATCCATTCTTCTTTTTTATTAATATTTATTTTTAAGTTTTAGGTGGACACCATATCTTTATTTTACATTTATGTGTTGCTGAGGATCGAACCCAGTGCCTCGTGCATGCTAGGTGAGCACTCTACCACTGAGCCACAACCCCAGCCCCTATAATCCACTGTTCTGATGTCTCTATTAGAAGAAGAGTACTACTGGCACCTAGTGGATAGAAGCCATGGCATTTGCTAAACATCTTACAATTGATGTGAATTGCATAGTCCTCCACAACCAAGAATTATCCAGCTCAAAACATAATAGTGGGCTGGGGATGTGGCTCAAGCGGTAACGCGCTTTGCCTGGCATGTGCAGGGTCTGGGTTCGATCCTCAGCACCACATACAAATAAAATTAAGATGTTGTGTCCACCAAAAAACTAAAAAAATAAATATTAAAAAATTCTCTCTCTCTCTCTTTAAATAAAACAAAAACAATCAAACAAACAAAAAAACATCAATAGTGTCAAGATTGAGAAACCCTGATCTAATCAGATCTGATAAGAAACTGGATCATTAAAAAAAAATTACCTCTGGGGCTGGGACTGTGGCTCAGCAGTTGAGCGCTTGCCTAGCACGTTGAGGTCCTGAGTTCAATCCTCAGCACCACATAAGAATGAAATAAAGATAATGTTTCCAACTACAACTAAAAAATAATAAATATTAAAAAAAATTACCTCGATTATTTAAAATATGAATTTGTATCAGTATTGTAATGATGACATTTGCCCTAAGGATATGTTATGACTTAGCATATAAACCCAAAGATGAACAAAGTCAATAACAATTTCAAACTTGTTTTCTTTTTAGTTTAGCTTTAAAAAAATGCTAATAAATGTTCAAATTTTATAATGTTTGATCATGATTTTATATAGTGTTAGACACAAAACAAATATAGAGTGGAAATAATGTGTTTAAATTCTTTTTGCTAATAGGGCACAAAATTTAAGTGTGAAGACTACTGATTCAAACAACTGAAGTTTACAAAAAGACTGCATTAATACAAACAAGTTTATTAAAATTCTAATTCAAAGATAAGTTACAGTAGCCCTTGCCTGTAATCCCAGCTACTTGGGATGTTGAGGCAGGAGAATCACAAGTTTAATGCCATCTTTAGCAACTTAGCAAGAACCTGTCTTTGAAATAAAAAATATCAAAAGGTCTGGGGATGTAGCTCAGTGGTAGTATGCCACTGGGTTCAATCCCTAGGGCAGAGGAAAAATCTAATTTTTTTTTTTTTAAGAGAGAGTGAGAGAGGGGAGAGAGAGAGAGAGAGAGAGAGAGAGAGAGAGAGAGAGAGAGAGAGAGAGAGAGAGGGAGGGAGGGAGAGAGAGAGAGAGAATTTTTAATATTTATTTTTTAGTTCTCGGTGGACACATCTTTGTTGGTATGTGGTGCTGAGGATCGAACCCGGGCCGCACTCATGCCAGACGAGCACGCTACCGCCTGAGCCACATTCCCAGCCTCGAAAAATCTAATTTAAAAATCACTAAAAGAAAAGAGAAAATAAGAATGAAAAGAACCTAGTAATGTTTTAATTCTCCTGGAATAGCAAGCCCAAGGTACTTATCTGAACCAAGATAAAAATCCACATTGAAAACCTTATGTAGAAAACCAGTGAAGATGCCTGAAGTTATAAAACCAACAGAAAAACTGTGAACAACTGTGGTTAAAAAACTCACAAAAAGGGGTGGCTGTACATTAAACATTACTAAGTGAGGAGGCTCCAACAGCACAGTGGTTACAAGCATGACCTCTGGAGTCAGAATGTCTGGATCCAAATACCAGATCTTCCACTTAAGCAGTGTGCCCCTAGGCAAGTTGCATAACCTTTCTAAACAAACTTCATCTAACAAAATGGGATTATCATCATACCTAACTCTTAGAATTGTTGTGAAGACTTATGGTCCAACATATTCGTTAAGAACATAGGCTTTAAAATCAGAATTGCTGCTTTGTCACTTAGCTACGCAACTTTGGGCAAGTTACTCAGCCCTCAAGTGTCAGTATCCCTATCATTCTTTGAAGGATACAAACTTCATTAAGTTGATCTGAGAATCACATGGGCTTCAGTGCCTGGCACAAAGTAAATAATGAGATGAACTGAAATAAGTGAATTAAATACTCAGTTCTTAATTTGACTAATTATAAAATTAAAGTGGCACTGTATCATTGCAAAAATATTTTTGTGTATGACTGATTTCTATAGTTCTTCAGCAACTATCCTTTAACTAACTAATGATATGCTTTTATTCAGTCAATATTTACCAAATCTCTCCTTGTGCTCAGACTTGATCTGAGAGCTGAGCTGAACAAAACTGACAAGTTCCTCGCCCTCAGAAGAACTCATAAGCTCTGTTCAGTATTTTTTTTAAGTTAGAATCCCCTACTCTTTTCATTGTTCTTCAGTAATTTAGTAGCTTCTCAGTCTTCTGTTTTCTGAATTTCCAAAATGTTGTACATCAGTGGCTCATAAAATGATAGTTTTCATCACCTACTACAGATTAAAAATCATTTGAGGGACTTACTCTCAAACACCAGAATCTCTGAGAATAGGACATAGGTACCTGCACTTTTTAAAGTTCTTCCCCCGCCTAAATTGCGCCTGTGCAAAACATCTTTTCCTCTTCAGTCTTGGGCCTAAGTGGCGGTGACATGGCTAAACGCACTAAGAAAGTCTAAATCGTCGGTGCCTCCCTCAGGAAAATGGTGAAGAAAATTAAAATCAGCCAGCATGCCAAGTATACATGTTCCTTGAGGCAAAACCTAGATGAAGAGTCGGACTGTGGGGATCTGGCACTGTGGTTCCTGCATGAAAACAGTGGTTGGTGGTGCCTGGACCTACAACACCACTTCTGCCATCACAGTCAAGTCTGCAATTAGAAGGCTGAAGGAATTGAAAGACCAGTAGAAAGTTCTACCATATAGTAAAATTGTGGTTTGTTGTTAATTATATTAACAGGATGTTCTGATGTGAATTGCATTAATATTGCTCTTTCAAAAGATTTGTAAATTGAAGCCCTTCTAATTTTAATTGGAAAATTTTGCTGAGATGGGTTATTGTAATTCAGGTCTTTTTTCCTCAGTAGTCAGATGATAATGGCATGAAACTAAGTCTTACAGTTTAGGTATATACTTAGCTTTTTTTTTTTTTTTTTTAAAAAAAAAACACTGTTCAACTACTCAGAGATACATTGACACATTGTACAAAATTTGTTTTAAAGGTAAAATGTGCTAAAATACACAAAGGATATACATTAAAAAAAAAGTTCTTCCAGTTTTTCCAATGTATAGTCAAGGTTAAAATCAAAACAAAACAACACTACTCTAAATTCTATCATCCATATCTGAAAAAAAAACATACTTTTAGTGAGATTATTATTAAACAATATTATCACTGCAGTATAAGAAAGCATAGTTTTTTAAGAGTAATACCATACTTCTAATTTATATTAAAAGTACAACTCATTCATTAATGTCAAATAACCTGCATTGTTTTAGAAAGATATTTGTCATGGACCAATGACACAAAAAATCTCTACCATGAAAAACTTGTGCTCCCACAGTGAGGGTGAATTATACATTTCTAGACAACTATATTGTAAAAAACTTACTTCAGTAATCTAGTTGTATATAAAATGTTACAAGAGTTCAAGCAGGATGAAAGAGGAGTAGGGATGGAGATAGTGTGGGGAGGAGACAAAAGAAGTTAGAGAAAGCTTCTGGAAAAGATAACCAGAACTGAGTTATAAAAGACTGAATAAAAGTTGATGAGTTCAGTGTTCCTCCAAGGGGTGTATGAGTGGTACTTTGGGTGGGGCAACTGCATTCCCTGGCCTATGGCATTGAGTGACAAGCATTCTCTAGTCATTATGATCATCAGAACATTTCCAGGGGCTGGGGCTGCTCAGTAATAGAGCTCTTGCCTAGCATGCATGAGGTACTGGGTTAGATCCTCAGCACCACATAAAAATAAATAAATAAAATAAAAGTATTGTGTCCAACTACAACTAAAAATAAATAAATAAATATTTAAAAAATAAAATAAAGGTATTGTCTCCACCTACTATACACACACACATACATATACATATATATACAATTTCCAAATGTCTCCCATAAATCACTGGGGGTAAGGGGCCCTGGTGATGGGAAGATGAAGTTAGAGAGCATTCCAGGCCAGAGGCAGAAAAAAATATGTTTGAGAAGAAGCACAAGAGTTTGGTATTAGAATAGCATTTCCCTGAATGTTTCATAGTATGTTATCACATACGCACAAGCAATGCTCCAAGTCAACGAGGTTTAGAAAACTCTAATTTAAACAAAAGTAAGTTTCTTTAATATTGTTCTTCTAATGGGAATCAGTTCCTTAGTAAGAGTGACTGTTGATGATTACATATAAATGATTAAAAAGTCAGTGTCAGCTGAGCAGAATAAAAATGAATGTCAATTTGTTAAATAGCAATCTATTATCAAGCTTTACTATAATCCGCACCTATCTCCTGCCTGAGTGGATTCTTCATCCTAACTGACTGGCTTGGCTCAAAATGGCAGTAAGGGGAAGAAAGATTTTTTAAAAGGAGTGATGAGAACACAATAGATTTGTTGAGGAAGCTTTCTGAGACAAGATGTCTGTAAAAAGCTTGACCTGTCTGGGTTCACTCTGCCTGGTTTTCCCCACAGCATTCTTGAGCAGAGAGGCTCAAATAGAAGTAGTCTACTTAAAGGAGACAGATGAACAATGAAGGATCCAACATGGGGCCTATGCTTAGAAATTTTAACATCCCTGCCCCAACAAAAACGGTGGAGGAGGATGGGAACATAATAGGCAAAAGGCAGATAAAACGTATAGCAGATGTCTGTGTCAGGGAAACAAACTGTCTGATACAGCCCCAACTACCACTATTAAATCCATTTTTTTTTAAAGAAAAAAGTTTAAAAAGAAAGATTGAGGAACAGATGAGAAAGGAGATAAAAATAAATTAGGAGGGGCTGGGGTTGTGGCTCAGTGGTAGCTCACTTGTCTGGCATGTGTGAGGCACTGGGTTTGATCCTCAGCACCACATAAAAATAAAATAAAGGTGTTGTGTCCATCTACAACTAAAAAAATATATATTTAAAAAAAGTAAATTAGCAGGTTAGAGAAATAAATGAAGATAGGAAAGTCATACTGAAAATAACAAGAAATGGAATAAACACTTGTTAGGAACATAGAAGGTAAGTGTGAGGGAGGAAAAAAAGCCACATTTAAGTTAATGAAAAGAATAAAGAATTAAAATGTGAAATAATGCTAATTACTGAAGATAAAGAACATCTAACATATAATTAAATGATGTACATAACGAACAAAAAATAATGAATACCAGAAAGTTTGATGCTGGAGAAGTTAGTACATTTGGTAACTAAGAACAGAAAACAGCATTCAGGCTGATCTTACATCTTCTCTATTCAATAATACTTAATGCTAGAAGAAAAAAAGTTTATGAAAAAGTATCTACAGAATTCAGCAGAAAAAATACACGATTTGACAATTTTATAGTTGCCCACTTTTACATAAGTACTAAGACCATAAAAATCAATCTAAACTTTTTTTTTTTTTTTTGTACAGGGAATTGAACACAGTGACATTTACCCAGTCCCTTTTATTTTGAGACAAGTTCTTGCCAAGTTGCTTAGTCCCTTGCTAAACTGCTGAGGCTGGCCTCCAACTTGCAATCCTTCTGTCTCAGCCTCCTGAGTCACTGGGCACCTCTATGCCCAGCTGATCTAAACTTATTTGACAGTATAATTCAGCTGATGAAAAGATGAATAAATAGTAAAAATCAGAAATTAAGAATCCAGGATTTTAAAGAATTAAAGGTAAACATTAATTCCATTTAAACACATCACTTTGAGACTTAGGTATAAAGTACAAAACAAATGACAATAATAAACCATTAACAAGGTTTATCTCTTGGGCTGGGGATGTGGCTCAAGCGGTAGCGCGCTCGCCTCACATGCGTGCGGCCCAGGTTCGATCCTCAGCACCACATACAAACAAAGATGTTGTGTCTGCCGAAAACTTAAAAAAAATATTAAAATTCATATTCTCTCTCTCTCTAAAAAACAAACAAACAAAGTTTATCTCCTATATAAAGAGGTAAAAGAGGGTAGATGGAGGTAGGGAAAGTACAAGTGCTTTAATTTTCCTATCTTTAATAACAAAGGATTAAGAGAATCCTGATTATCTTGGCAAATCAAGAAATAGAGGTTTAAAGATATTACATCTATAAAGATAGTCAGCAGAATTAGTAAGACTTATAAACCACCAAAAATTACTAGATGGGAAACAAGTGCACACATACACATGCACGTATATAAATCTATAGGAGATAAAACAAAGGCCTCAACAAAAAAATATGTGAAAACTGCCCTACCAACAAAATATAAATGGGATAAACTAATTCATTTTTTAAAAAAAAAGGCAGTGGGCTCAAAACCAAACCCCCCAAAAATGTGGTACACAACATCCATATCTAAAGTTCACTCAAAAAGGTTTAAAGTAGCTGGGCGCAGGGCAGTAGCTCATGCCTGTAATCCCAGTAGCTCAGGAGGCTGGGTAAAGGAGAATCATGAGTTCAAAGCCCTAATCCAATCCATTAGAACAAGAACAAGACATATAAGAATGGAAAAAGAACAAATAAAATAACTATTTGCAGGTATAAGTAACTTAAAAATCTAGATGCATCTAATGGTGAACTTGAGGTAATAAGCATTCTTTAAGAACCAAACACAAAATCCATGCACAAAATAACCAATAATTGTCCTATACCGCCACCAAATGATAAGATCATTTAACATATTGACCTTTTGGGAGGCGGGGAGATGGGGAAACTCAGGGCCTAGTGCATGCAAGGCAAGCTCTCTACCAACTGAGCTATATCCCCAGCCCAAAAAAAGATCATTTAAAAAAACAGACTCATTCATAATAGCACAAAGATTCCCAGGAATAAAATCAACTCCCACTCCCCCAAGTATGAGAGCGTTACTTAGAAAACTACAAATCTTTATTTAAGGAAAACTTTAAAAGGCTTAAATAAATGAAGATAAAGACCATGTTCATAAGTTGAAGAATTCTGCATTATAATTGTAAACATCTCATATATATGTCCCTATGTTAATATACAAATTTAAAACAATCACAATCAAAATTCCAAAAGGACATTTTATGGAATTTGACAATCTGATTCTAATGGTCACAAGAGTAAATAAGCACAGGTTTGTGCAAAATGAAAGAAAAAGACTGGCATTACCACAAACCAAGATATTATATATAAAGTAGTAGTGTGGACCTGATGCTATTACAGACAAACAGGAATCTGGAATATATCAGAGATTGGTTCATGAATCAGTGAGAAAAAAATCATGCACATACATATATACGGTGTTGGGATAATTTTGTCTACCTAAATATCTTCATAACCAAACTGTGTAAATAACTGAACATAAATTTTTCAAATTTTAAATTTATTAGAAGACAACATACAGAATATCCTTTATTATCCCAGAGAGAAAAATTTCCAAATAAGAAACAAAAGTGGTAAATGAAAAGATGAATAAATTTGGCCACATAAACAATAACAACAAACTTGATTATAACTAAGGACTAGAAGAAAATATTTCAAACATAATGGATAACAAACAATGTTCATAATAGAGGACACCTAAAAATAAACTGTAAAAACAAACTTAAGATGTCCATAAATAATTAGGAGGGAAAAAATTCAAAGACTAAGAAACATATAAAACAAATTCAACATCATTAATAATCAGAGATGGAAATCAAAATGATATAATTTTTCTCCTTTTTATTATAAAATTATGTAAATGATTTGCAAAACATATAGTTTAAAGAATAACTGAAGCTGGGTATGTTGGCGCATGTGTGTAATTCCAGCAGCTCAGGAGGGTGAGACAATAGGATCACCAGTTCAAAGCCATCCTCAGCAATTTATCAAGGCCCTAAGCAACTCAGTGAGACCCTGTCTCTAAATTTTAAAAAGTTCAAAAGAGGACTGGGGATATGGCTCAGTGACTGAGTGTCTCTGAGTTTAATCCCTGATACCCACCCCCACCAGGAAAAAAATAATAGTAATTGTAAAGTAAACCTTCAGTAACTCAGTCCAAATTAAGAATATAGCAGTGCCAATCTTAAGTCTCTCTCTGTGCCATTCCTCAATCACATCCACTTTTTGTCATTCCTAAGGTAATTATTATTATTCATCACCACCTTGGTAATGATTCCCTTGATTTCCTTATAATTCTAGTACCTATATTTGCATTCCTGAATACTACAGTATCATCTGCTTTTGAACTTTTTATGAATAGAATCATGTTGCACATTGCTTCTTATGTTTGACTAATATTGTATTTATGTGATTCATGCATATTAATGCAGGAGATGTTTATAGTTTGATTTTTTCCTCTATCTGAACCAGGTTTTTATTTTATAATTAAATACAAAATGATTTATATATTCCGCTACCGAGGGACACTTGAATTTTTTAATATTTTTGTGCTAATTTAAATAATGATATTATAAACATACCTATAGATATGCTTCCTAGTTTTCCTTTCACACATTTCTTTAGGGCTACGGCTGACTCTCATATATGATTCCTGGACCAGCAGCATCAGCATCACCTTGTAACTTAGAAAGGCAAATTATCAGCCCCCACTCCATCCTATCTAATCAGAAACGATGGGGGGATAGATCCAGTTCAGAAATTTTAACAATCCCTCCAGGTAGTTCTGATGCACCTCAAGTCTGAGAATCACAGGAGAGGGGTGAATGTCTGTGAGTAGTATTGCTTGTAGCACATCCTGTTATTTTCCAAAATAGCTCTTCCCATTTACACTTCCATCAGCACTGCCACCAGCAGTGGAAGAAAGTTCCTGCCACTCCATATCATCACCAATGCTTGATACTGTCAAGTGTTTTCATTTCTATCAGTATGATTTATACAAAACTATCTTGCTGTGGTTTTAGTTTTTATTCCCCTAATTGTTAATGAAGTTAAAGACCATTCCATGTTGTGGTAGGAACCTTACCTCTTGGTATTCATACATCGTACTATCTCTTCCCCTTGAGTATATAGATTTGATTTATTAATTTACTTCTAATTCAACATGGCAGAAGTGATGGGATATCACTTCTGAAATTAGGTTACAAAAAGGCTGTGGTTTCCATCTTGGGCCGTCTCTTTCTCTCTTTTGGAAAGCCATGTTGTCAAGAGGCCAATGTGAGAACATTTGGCAATAGATGTTCTGAAGCCAGCTAAACCACATGAAGAAGCCCAGAAGCAGATCCTCCCTCAATAAAGGCTTGAGATGACTGTAGCCCTTGACTTATTATATCCTCATGAGACCCCTGAATCCGAACCAGCAAACTAAGTTGCACTGATTCCTAACCCACAAAAACTGAGATAAATGTTATTTTCGGCTGCTAAATTTTGGAGTAATTTATTATATACCAATATATAATATGTGTGTTGCAAGTACCTTTACTAATTTTGTACTTTGTCTTTAAAGATTCTTAATAAGGTTGCAATGAGCAAAAGTTTCTATTTTTTATTTTATTTGTTCTAATTTATTATATATTGACAGCAGAATGCAATTTATTTCACATTACATATCTAGAGCACAATTTTTTTTTATGTCTCTGGTTGTACACAAAGTAGAGTTACATCATCTGTGTCTTCATACATGTACTTAGGGTAATTATGTCCATCTCATTCCACTATCTTTCCTACCCCCATGTCCCCTCCTTTCCCCTCCCCTCCCCTTTGCCCTATCTAAAGTTTATGTATTTCTTCCATGCTCCCTTCCATCCCCATTATGAATCAGCATCCTTATATCAGAGAAAACATTTGGCATTTTGTTTTTGGGGAATGGCTTAAGAAGTGTCTATTTTTAATAGTCAAATTTATCAAATTTTTGTGGTTAAATGTTTGAGTCTTATTTAAAAAATCTGTTCCTGCTGGGGGAGTAGTTTGGTTGTTGGAATGCTTAAGGATCTGGGTTCAACTGCCAGCATCAAAAAGAGCCAGGTGGGAACACATACTGCAGTCCCAGCTACTCAGGAACCTGGGGCAGGAGGATCACAAGTTTGAGGACAGCTTAGGCAACTTAGTGAGAGCGTCTCAAAATGAAATAAACAAAAACCAAAAAGGGCTGGGGATGTAGCTTAATGGTAGAGCACCCCCCAGTGCTGCAAAAAAGAAAAAATAAATCCTTTCTCTGCCGAGAGCTTATAAAATTATCTCTTTTTATTTGTGTAAAAGCTTTTTGGATTTACCTTTTTATATATTTAATCTATTGGAAATTTATTTTTAAAAAATATTTTGTTTTAGTTGTAATTGGACACAATACCTTTATTTTTATGTGGTGTTGAGGATCAAACTCAGCACCCCTCATGTGCTAGGCGAGTGCTCTACTGCTGAGCCACAACCCCAGGCAAGGAATTGATTTTTATTCATAGTAACAGGTATGTGTTGGGAGTGTCCTGACTTCATTTATTCAATATAATAAACAATTGTTTCTGCAAGGGTCATATATCATATGTCCACCCACCTACTCCCCCAACAAAGCATATAAAAAACTCATCAGCAACATAGCACCTATTTTGTATTACCTTTAATTTGTTATTTATCTGCCCTCCCCTTTTAAAAATAGTTTTTAGTTGTAGATGGACACAATACCTTTATTTATTTATCTTTATGTGGTGCTGAAGATCAAACCCAGGTCCTCACACATGCTAGGACAGCACTCTCCCACCGAGCCACAACCCCAGCCCTCATCTTTTTATTGGTGGCTCAGATACTCTTCAGACTGCAACTCAAAGTCCATGCCTGTGAAACCCTCAAGATCATCCTCCTCCTTCTCTCCCTAAGGTGGGGCACCTCTTCAGATATCACTCAGTCATACATTCTTCTCTGACCCCACTCCCTTCTCACAAAGCTGTGATCCAACTAATACTATTTTAAAGATTTATTTAAAGCAAAACATCTAGTACTAGGCTTCCTCTTATAAAGAGAAATTAGGAAAAACCAGTTACAGAAAATGTAAAGAAAAAAAACCCAACATATATATCCAGGAAAACATAAAATTCAAATAATAAAATTGGAGTAGTAAGTTTGTTGTAGTCCTGGCACCCATCTGATATTTTAGGGAGTGGTCTATTAAACATTGTAGGTGTCACTACAAGTAGATTTGAATGTGAACCTTAGATGGGAGACATGTCTATCTATATTCACCAGGTAATAACCAGGTCCCAGCAGTGCTTAGCTACAGCAGTCAAAATTTGTTGACTGAGAAGATGAATTAAAAATTCTTCCCACCTTATTTTAAGAATATTCTGACTATTCTTGTTCCTTTCCACTTCCACAGAAACTGTTCTATTAGGTTGTCAAGTTCCACAGAAAAGCCTATAGGGATGTGTATTTAGATTTCAATATATCTACTATCATTTTAAGAAAAATATTTTTATCACTCGGGTCTTTCAATCTATCCTAATATGTGGTATGCAACTCCATTTATTTAGGTGATCTGTATGTCTCTTGATAAGATTTAACTATTCTTCTTTACAAAAGTCTTGCACACCTTAAATATTTAAAATTTGCTGTGGCCCATGCCTGTAATCCCAGTGACTTGAGAGGATCATAAGTTTGAGGTCTCCCTCCACAATTTAGCAAGGCCCTATGCAACCTAGCAAGAACCTGTCTCAAAATAAAAATAAAAAGGGCTGGAGATAGTTTAAAAAAAAATAAAATAAAATAAAAAGGGCTGGGAATAGTAAATAAATAAATAAGTAAATTCTCAGTAGATTAAATATAAAAGGATAAATCCAAAAAGCTTTTACACAAATAAAAAGAGATAATTTTATAAGCTCAAGGCAGAGAAAGGATTTATTTTTTTCTTTTTTTTTTTTTTCACCCATTTCCTTAGGATTTACTTTTTCTTTTTTGCAGCACTGGGGAGTGCTCTACCATTAAGCTACATCCCCAGCCCTTTTTGTTTTTTGTTTGTTTCATTTTGAGACGCTCTCACTAAGTTGCCTGAGCTGTCCTCAAACTTGTGATCCTTCTGCCTCAGCCTCCTGAGTAGGGCTGCAGAAGACTGTCAAACAGTCTCCATAGCAAGGTATTCATAGTAACACCCCAATAACTATGAATAAAAATCAATTCCTGGGCTGGGTTGTGGCTCACAGTAGAGTGCTCGCCTAGCACGTGCAGGGTGCCAAGTTCGATCCTCAGCACCACATAAAAATAAAATAAAGGTATTGTGTGCACCTACAACTAAAACAAAATACATTACAAAATCAATTCCTAGTAAATTAAAAAAATGTTTAATTTAAGCATCTCCTTTCCTAGGAAATATTTCTGTCCTCCATTCCCTCTACTAATTTTGAATCATGTGCCCTCTTCCCTGATCCTTCTGTATCTGGGGCACATTTTCACTAAACTACACTGTCCTTAATTCTTGATTTATTTGTTTCTACCATTAGAATGCAAGCTCCTTGAGGACAGAGACTACCATTCATTTCTGTAACTCAGTACTCAGCATGCAGCCTAGCACAAAGAATCTCAATATTTGACTTCTACACTATAGGGGAATAAACATATGTAACCAATGACTGCATAGTATAAACTATCTTATAAAGAAAAGAACTACCAGGAAGGTGTAGAGGTGTATGCTTATAATCCCAGCGTCTAAGGGGGCTGAGGCAGAAGGATCACAAAGAATTAAAGCTAGCCTCAGCAAAAGCGAGGTACTAAGCAATTCGAAGAGACCCTGTCCCTAAATAAAATACAAAATAGGGCTGGGTATGTGGCTCAGTGGTCGAGTGCCCCTGAGTTCAATCCCTGGTAAACAAAAACAAACAAACAAAAAAATTAAGATCTTGGAGAGACACAATCAGGACCTAAATAAGAGTAATGAGAGAAAGAAAAAATAGATGCATTATTGCAGAGGGGAAATCAAAAGGATTTGGGAGCTTGCCACACAACAAAAACAAGAGGACAAAACAGAGATGCTCTGGGGTTTCAAGTACAAATTAAAATAGGTGGAGAGGATTATAAGGAAAAGGGAAGATGTAATTTAAAAGGAAAGATAACTCATTCAGTATAGGGTTTGCTGACTTTGTGGTGTCAGTGAGACATTCACATAAAAATGCCCAAGAGACAACTGGAAACACAGGACTGACAGTATAGCTCAGAAAGTAGTTCGACTGTTCAAAGAACAGATTCTGTGGATTAATAAGAAGTGGAAGAATGTCAAACAGAATATGAATAAGCACCGAGAGTAGTCAGTAAGTATGAGGAGGCAAAAGCAAAAGCTCAAAAGCAGTAGCAATCAGGGGAAGGTTTTTGGATGGGGGCGGGGGATGACCTTGACATGGTCAAAGCAATGTCCTGAAGAGTGTGTGTATGTTAAAAAATGAGGAGTGGAAATACATGACAGAAAGAAGAGATAGACTGTTCTATAATGTTCCAGAAAACTGAACTGGGATGATGATAGAAATTAAAGGAAGCTGTATCAGAGCTCCATATTGGGAGATATCCTTATTAACAGTAAAAATATTTAACAAAGGAATGAGTTGCCTTACTATTAAGGACACTCAATTGAATGCTTAAGCATTTATGAGTCCTAGAGAAGAAATTTTGTACTATTTGAGAGTTGAGACTGTTCTATTTGATATTAAATTCTGATCATCCTCATATTAAGCAGTAACTCCCATTCCTCCCTCTCTCCTAGCTTCTGGCAACTTCTATTCAACTTTCTGTGTGTGTGTTTTTTTTTTTTTTTTAAACTATGCTAGGGATTGAATCAGGGCTTCACACATGCTAGATAAGTAAACTTCTACCACAGAACTACACCCCAAACATTCCACTTTTTGCATCTAGAATTTCCCTATTCTGGATAACTGATTACATGGAAATCATTCTTTTATGTCTGACTTATTTCCCTTACTATGTTTTCAAAGTTTATCCACGTCATAACACATATCAGAACTTCATTCCTTTTTATGGCTGAATAATATTCCATTATACATATACACTACATTTTATTATCTATTGATGGACAAGGGTTGCTTTCTACTTTTGGCTACTGTAAATAATGTTTCAATGAATATTAGTTTATAACTATCAGCTCAAGTCTGTTTCCAATTCTTTGGGGGCAACTAATATAAAATTGTTGGATTGTAGGGTAATTCTATGTTTAGCGTTTTGAGAAACCACCAAACTGTTTTTCACAGCAGTAGCATGGGGGTTCCAATTTTTCCAGATCTTCAGCCAACACTTATTTTCCTTTTTCTATTTTTATCATAGTCATCCTTGTGTGAAGTGCCAGCTCACCATGGTCTTGAATTGCATCTCTCCAATGACTATAAAATAGAGTTTTTGTTGGAGAAAATGAAAAAGGTTGTGGTATAAATATTGGTGATGATTATACATCATTTGAAATGTATTCAAGGCCACTGAATTATACACAATGAATGGTTAAAATGATAAAAATCATGTTATAAACATTTTACCACAATTTTTAAAATCAAGAAAAAATTATGGCTAGGGATAAAGCTCAGTGGTAGAACACTTGCCAAGCATGAACAAGGCCCTATGCTTAATCCCTAGCACCACAAAAACAAACAAGTAAACAACAACCCATTAAAAGCCAAGTGTGGTGCACACAACTATAATCCCAGAGACTTGGCAGGCTGAAGCAGGAGGATCAAAAGTTCAGGGCCAGCCTCAGCAACTTAGCAAGACCCTCAGCCATTTAGTGACAGCTTGTCTCAAAATAAAAAATAAAATCTGGCTGGAGATATGGCTCAGTAGTAAAATGCTCCTAGGTTCAGCCCCAACACAAGAAAAAAAAAAGATTAAATGATTCCCTAAGCCAATAAAATTTTATTATTCAGATTTCAGTATAGAAAAGGAAATAAAAATATCAGTTTAGATATTTCAACTAGAAAAACATTTAATATAAGAACTAAGATACTTATAAGTTGTTCAAAATAATGGAACAACTGAGAATCAGAAGTCAGTCACTAAACTGAGATAAAGGATACTCTGAGAGCCAGAGGTCCAAAAGCTGAGGCCGCTGCTAATACTATTGGCTTTTTATCCCCATGAAGCTGGTAGTGAACACTGGAATGATTACTCTAGCTACCTCTATTGCATCTAACAGATCTTACAACCATACCAACCAGTCAAAACAGCAGTAAAAAGAAAGCTGCCTTCTGTAACTTCCCAATTGTAAGAATGCATCTGACTTAGAAAACACCCTAAGTTGTGCCCCCCCTAGATGTAAGAAAATTTAGGAAATGCAGTACATTTTGTTGTTTTTAAGATGTTAGAGGATGAAAAATGTGAAAATTGAGGTACACTTTGTACAATAGCATTCATAGAGCATTTTATTTTAGAGATACAGAAACAAATAGTGGTGTATTTCAGAATAAATGACATCTTAAATTTAGCTTTCTTATCTCTCTTAAAAAAAACGGAATTTTCTCATATACTCTTCAAAAAGCTTTATTATTTGCATTTAATCTATCCAGAATTTGTAAACCTTATGAAGTAAGAGTCTATTCTTTCTCAGGTTTCCAGGATCATTCAAATAAAAAGGCATTCTCTAATTATCAGCATATATTCATCAATTATCAAAGTAATCCATGCACATAGATCATCTTCTATTCCACTGTCCAACTATAACCAGACTATACTCATGACAATGTCTTGTTTACTATACTTTGAAATGTTTAATAATTGATTAAGTTCTCCTACCTTATTCTTCTTTTGAGTGTACTGGATGTTTCAGGCCCTTTATTTATCTTCCACAGAATTTTAGAATTAGATTTTCTACAAAATTAAAAAACCAACCCTGTGCCCAACATTACCCTATTAAAAATCTGACTAGGGCTGAGGTTGTGGCTCAGTGATAAGAGCACTTATCACACTTACTTAGTGTGAGGCACTGGGTTCAATCCTCAGCACCACATAAATAAATAAACAAATAGATAGATAGATAAAGAAATAAAATAAAGGTATTATGTCACTACAACTAAAAATTAAATATTAAAAAATATTTGACTGTGGGCTGGAGCTGGAACTCAGTGGCACAGCGCATGTCTAGTATGTATGAGGCACTGGATTTGATCCTCAGCACCAGAAAAAAATAAATAAAATAAAGGCATTCTGTCCATCTACAACTACCAAAAACAAACAAACAAACAAACAAAACAAAACAACAACAAAAAAAAACCCATTTGACTGGGATTATATAAATCCATTGGGAAGAGAACTAATATCTATACATTACAGAATCTATCAATGACATGGCATATGGCACCAATCATTAAGTCTTTAATAATTTATTTCAATAGGCTTTAAGAAGTCTTTAGCCATATTAGAGATTTATTTCTGGGCACATCTTTTTTTATGCTATTGTCAGTGATTGTGATTTTTCCTTTCTATTTATTGCCAGTATACAGTAATAAAGTTATCTTTGAATTTATTAACATTTGTATATTTTCTAAATACATGGTCTGTAGTCCATGAATGGTTTCATTTCTTCTTTTCCAATTCTTATTTTGTTTAATTTCTTTTTCTTGGCTTAGTAGTTACATTGGACAACACATCTCTCTCTCCTAGACAACATAAAGGTCTCAATACTTCAAGTGTCATAGTCTAATTAAGGCCTGACCAATATTTTACAGTTAATGTTTATTTCAGAACATCCTCATATGTGTCACTCTCTGCTCTTTATACTCTTTTGTATTTCAGACTTTTATTTTAAATCTTTAACTAAAAAGAACTAAAGTATACTTCAGAATTTTCTTTCAATTGACAATTATTTTCTTTGAGAATGTATGATTTCTTTATTTTTTTATTTGTTTTAATTAGCTATACATGATAGTAGAATGCATTTATGCATTTGATATATCATACATAGATGGGATATAATTCTCATTTTTCTGAGTGACATGTTGTAGAATCATATTGGTCATGCAGTCACATATATACATAAAGTAATGTCTGATTCATTCTACTATCCTTCCTGTCCCCACATTCCCTTCCCTCCCCCCCTTCCATCAATTCCCTCTTCCTAATCTAAGGTAATGCTATTCTTCTCTAGTGCCCCCTGCCTCATTGTGAATTAGCATCCACATATTAGAGAAAACATTCGGCCTTTGGTTTTGTGGGGAGAATGTATAATTTTTTGATTAAAAAGTTGGCTGTCAGTCTATAGCTGCTCCTTTGAAGGGAATCTTTGTTTCTGGCAGCTTTTAAGATTTTTCTCCTTCTATTAGTATTTGTGTATTTTACTATGATTTGTCTGGGTGCAGATGCCTTTATATTTATGTTAGAAATTCAATGCACTTTTTAAATTTTTTATTTGTTCCTTTTAGTTATATATGACATAGAATGTATTTTGACATATTATACATATATGGAGTATAGCTTCCCATTTTTGTGACTGTACATGATGTGGAGTTATACTGGTCATGTATTCATATAAGAACACAGGAAAGGTATGTCCAATTTATTCTACGGTCTTTCCCATTTCCATTCCCCTTCCTTCCCCCTACTCCCCTGTCCAATTCCTCCAATTCAATGAACCTCTAACTCCCTGGCCCCTATTGTGAGTCAGCATCCCTATATCAGAGAGAACATTTTAGCCTTTGGTGTTTGGGGATTGGCTTAATTCGCTTAGCATGATGGTCTCCAGTTCCATCCATTTACTGGCAAATGCCATAATTTCATTCTTCTTTATGGCTGAGTAATATTCCATTGTGTATATACACTACATTTTCTTTATCCATTCATCTGTTGAAGGACACCTCGGTTGGTTCCATAGCTTAGCTTCTGTTAATTGAGCTGTATAAACATTGGTGTGGCCATGTCACTATAGTATTCTGATTTTAAGTCCTTTGGGTATAAACTGTGGAGTGGATTAACTGGGTCAAATAGTGGTTCTGTTCCATGTTTTCTAAGGAAACTCCATACTGCTTTCCAGAGTGGTTGTATCAATTTGCAGTCCCATCAATGTACTTCTTAAATCTATCAGTTGGTCTTTTATTAGATCAAGAAAATTTTCAGTGTGATATCTCTTTTCAAATATTATCCCTGTACTATTCTCTTTCTCCCCTCCCATCTTTCCCAAGCTCTGCTTAAAGTCCATCTTCCATATCCCTTAAACTCTCTTCAATATTTTATAGTTTTCTGACTCTCAGGGTTGTATTCTGGTAAGCTTCTTCTGCCTTATCTTCTAGGCAACCAATTCTTCCTTCAGCTAAGTATAATCTGTTAATTCTTTCTTTTAGGTATATTTGGTATGCAGTAGTTTCATTTCTGGGATTTACATTTTTTCCCTAAATCTAAGAAGTCATTCTTTATAATCTCTTTTTCCCTGCTCGTCTTCAATTCTTTAAACGTAACAGCAATTGTTTTAAACTCATCTAATGTTTATAATATCTGAGGATTTTGTGGATCTATTTCTGCTCTGCTGTTTCTTATTCATACTGCCATCTGAATGCATGCTTGGTTACTTTCTATTTTTAAAAAACTTACTTTTAAATACATAAAGAAAACTGCATGAATTATACTGCTCTAATAATTCTACAGATATATAATATGTATTCTAATTACACATAATTTTGCTTGTTATTTCTTTTTACTATGCTTGCTTATTTGTGACAACTATTCGCTGTTAACCACTATTCATAGTAACTCCTTGAGAATAAAATGCCTTTCTCCACAAATGATTTGCCTTTCCTTCTGCCAGGCCTTGGGAATACCATTAGTCTGAAACTAGGAATCACAACAAATGGCTTGAGGGTTGATGGACCGTTCACACAGCAAACCTGGGCTGCAAATCAGTGTGAGGGATAAAACTGTCCTCGAAATTTGAAAGATATGTTTTTCTTACTTTGTTTTCTTTCCCTGCTCCATTCAACCTTCCCTTTGATCCCTGAGGTACAAGAGTGAACAGATAGTTTAGTTCTGCTTTGCTGATAACCTAATGATAATCCTTGGGGTTCCATCTAACAATGAGATTGTTCTTTCCGACTCTGACTGTAGATGAATGTTAGGCCTTGACTTCTGTCCTCTCCACTCTGTAAAATCTACTGAACCCAGGTCCAAACATGTATACACTAGCAACTACCCTTAGGGCAAAAGCCATGTCATCCTTCACTTATTTCTTTGGTTCCTATTTATTCCTAGAATTTGGCCTTGCAGCTCTCCATTATTTTTTCAGCTCTTCAAGCTGTTTTTAAAAAAAGATTTTTCGGTTAGTTGTATTCATCAAAAAGGTTAATCATAATAATCCAGTCTACCATTTCAGAGAACAAAAACTGATTTCCCTTTTTATAACTATTTTGCAATAATTCCTTTAACTGTTCTAAATGAAATTAGGAGATCATCATTCTAAGTGCAATTTTAAAAGCTTATACCTATTAATACCAATGTGATTAGTAATTATATGAAAGAAATAATTTATAGTAAATATTTCAAAATATATAAATAATCACAATAAACAGTATAATGAGTTGTTTGCTCAATATTATATATAGAATCACTATGACTATGAGTTACAACTTCAGACTCACGTGAAGAATATTTGAGTCACAAACACTGTACAAGCAGTGCTGCCATAAATTACATATTTTTTTTTTAATTTTTAGGCTGGGGTTGTAGCTTGGTGGTAGAGTGCTGCCTCGAATGTGAGGCACTGGGTTTGATCCTCAGCACCACATAAAAAAGAAAGAAGGAAAGAAGGAAGGAAGGAAGGAAGGAAGGAAGGAAGGAAGGAAGGAAGGAAGGAAAGATTTTTATTTGTTCTTTTTTAGTTATACACAACAGTCTTATGTATTTTGACATATTATGCATACATGAAGTGTTAACTTCCCATTCTGTGGTTGTACATGATGTGGAGCTACACTGGGGGGTATATTCATATATGAACATAATGTAATATCCAATTCATTCTACTATCTTTCCCATTCCCATCCCCCTCTCTTCATTACCTTCTGTCTAATGCAAAGTACTTCTATATCGCATCACCCCACCCACTGTGTGTTAGCATCTAATAGAACATTCAGCTTTTGGTTTTGGGGGATTGGTTTATTTCACTTAGCGTGATAGTTTCCAGGCCAACTGCCGGGGTCCTGCCCTAGCAGGGTCCAGGGACTCCAGTTCCATCTATTTACAGGGAAAAGCCATAATTTCTTCTTTATGGCTAAGTACTATTCCATTGCATATATACACATTTTCTTTATCCATTCATCTATTGAAGGGTACCTAGGTTGGTTCCATATCTTAGCTATTGTGAATTGAGCCATATGAACATTGTTGTGGCAGTGTCACTATAGTATGCTGATTTTAAGTCCTTTAGGCATATATCGAGGAGCAGGATAACTGGGTCAAATGGTGGTTCCATTCCAGGTTTTCTGAGAAATCGCCATATTGCTTTCCAGAGTGGTTGCACCAGCAATGAATGAGGGTACCTTTTTCCCCACATCCTCTAAAGTGATGAAGAACTCTGATAAAGTTCTGAAAGAAAAAAACTTTAATCTTTCTCCAACATATGTACCAACCAAATTCCTGAAACTTTTAGTGTGTTCTAACAAAGCCTTATACATAAAAGTTAAATTTTTAAGCTCAGATCATTATAATTACTTTTTTCACTTACATCACTGAAATCCAGCAAGTTATGTAGTTAGTTGGAATAATTCTTTTTTAAAGGGTGATTTATTGGTTTTCCTTGTGTGCAACGTAACTGTCAGCTCCATCAGTTCCATGCACCCTTTAGTAGACCCCACAACATGCATTTTTGCTTTGGGAGTGGGAACTGTGCTTTGAAGAGTTCAATATGTGTAAGCCAGGTCCCAAGGTAGTTGAAATAATTTTTAAATCTGCAGAATGTACTGAGTATTGTGGGATGGCTGACTTCCCCTTCTCCAATCTTGGTAACAAAAACCTCAAAGGATTTTATCCAATTGCATACAATAGAAAGTGCATATTTTTTTCAGCTTATCAGTTTGCTCTATCATCCAGTCCCATCTAATTCAGTCAAATTTTACATCATAGAATTTGCTACTATAATCAGATTGTTATGTTCCTTAACCAAAACTACTATATGTATTTGTAACTCTAATTCTTTGTAAATATGATTCCCACTGCCTATTCCATTCTTTTTCCTGTCTTCTACCTGCCTAGGTTAAACACTATTTTATATCATGACCCCATTAGCTCAAAATAGCCTTTTACTTATGAACTTCTATAGCATTTAGTAATTCTCCATCTTAATCATAAGCTACCATATTGCATGCCTTGTCACCTCAATTAAGAGTGTTATCTGCTATGGGTGCAGTGATGCATGCCTGTAATCCCAGCAGTTCAGGAGGAACGCCAGTTCAACGTCAGCCTCAGTAACTTAGTGAGGCCCTAAGCAACTTAGCAAGACCCTGTCTTAAATAAAATATAAAAAAGGACTGGGGATGTGGCTTAGTGGTTAAGTGCCCCGGGTTCAATTCCTGGCACAAAAAAAAAAAAAAAAAAAAAAAGTGTTATCTTTGGGGTTTGAGGTGCTCTCAATGTAGAGCACATACCTAGTATGTATGAAGCCCTGGGTTTGATCTCTAGCATCACACACACACATTCTCTCTATTTCTCTCTCTCTCTCTAACACACACACACACACACACACACACAGAGTTATCTTTTAAAAGCCCTTTTCCACTCTCCAAATGAAATCAAGTGTAATTCCAGTATATAAGTTTATGAAGTAGAACGTTTGCCTGAAGCAGAAACCTCACAAACTAGGCCTGGCCCATGAGCTGCTTCTTCAGCACTCCCCAGCCCTCAGATAATCTTTGAAATAACCTTATAGTATGCGATTTTTCAGTCCTTCTCAAAGCTTTAAGGGAAGAAAACTCCTTAACTTTACAAGAATGAAAAACTTAATGCTGCATAAGTCAATGTAATTCTGAAAACAAACTGAAAAATATTTAAGTGGCACTAAGTCCTGTGTTAAGCAATAACAAATTAAATATGAATCTCATATAACTCTCAACTTTAAAAGGGTAGAGAAACTGGTTATTGTGTATCTATAGTCTCAGCTACTTGGGAGGTTGAGACAGAACTGCTCAAGTCCAGGAGCTCTAGACCAGCCTGGGCTACAAAGATCCTTTTATCTTTTAAAATAAATAATAAAGTAAATAAAATAAAAGTCTAGAGCTGCACAGATCAAGGTGATCACTAGCTACATGTGACCATTTAATTAAAATTTAAAATAATTAAAATTGAGTTCTCAGTCCTACTGGGCAAATTCTAAGTGCAAAATAATCACAAACATATATGGCTACTGCCTTTTCCCACTGGACAGCAAAGAACATTTCCATCAAAGTATGACTGAACAGTACTTACTGGTAAAGAGGAAACTAATACCAACAAAAAACTTTAATACAAAATGGTGGATAAAATGATATATGTAAACTCTGGGATACTATAAAAGCAGAGGACAAACTAGGTCTTAGAGGTTATGAAGGCCTTCTACAATAAATGGTAGGTGAGGTTAAATTTGAAAGGTTTGGAGAACTAGGACAGGGGAATCTATATTTCAGGCAGTAGAAAAAGCATGGGCTAAGACAAGTTAAATTTGAAGATTAAAAAAAGTAACAGCAATTACTGTACTGTACAGAGTAAAAGTCAGACTGCAGTGAAGATGCTTTTCTACAAAGACAAAATAATAAATACCCGATTTCAGAGAAAATGAAGGAAAATTTTTAAAAAGAAAAATAAGTTATCAGATCTCTCCAAATTTGGCTTAAATTCACGGCAGGACAATGGCAAATGCTTCATGGAGAAGTAATAATTCATGTTCTATTTCCCAATGATGTTTGAGTCAAAATGAGAATGACTCATACCAAGTGTTAAACTGCCTTGACAAGTTACATTTAACTCTGATCTGAGGACCTACACCAAAAAGTCAGGAGATTCACAATGCTGTTCAGACATTTCATAACTTAATATTGCCCATCAGTTTTACTGCTTGTTCCTACTCCATTCACTCTCACATGCTGCTAAAAAAACTTTAACACATTCATTTCTCTTTTTAAAACACAGTATTTCCAAACTCTTCTTCCAGGCTGATAACCTCCTACTTCATTAAGGACAAAAAGAAAAGAAAAAACACCAAAGCAACTGCAAGAGACCACATCAGACTAGGACCATCACATCTACTGACCTGGCAGAACTTGCTATCACATACTTTGCCTTATCTCCTATGATCATAAAGTCACTCTTCTACTTGTACACTAAATTGTTTTCTCTCTTACCTCTTCAGAGGCACTGCTTCAGCAATTCTCTCCTTCTCAAAATCACTGATGTTTCACTATCTTATGGTTCATTTCTACTATGATATGCCTTTATTTTCTCATCAAAAATTTCTTGACCCTACTTCCCTGTCTTAGTACATTTTGTGCTGCTATAACAAATATCTGATGCTGGATAACTAATAAAGTAAAAAGGGTTATCTAACTCACAATTCTGGTGGCTGGGGGAGGTTCAATCAACATGGTACTCGAGTATCGGCGAGAGAACCTAGTTGTGTTACAACATGGCACAAAAGCAAAAAGGGAACTGGCAGCATGCAGAAGCGGCCAAGGCAATGAAGGAAAGGTAGGTAGCCTTGCTTTTTTTGAGACAGCATCAACCCATTCCTGGTGCTGGGGACTGAACCTAGGGCTAGACAAGCATTCACTATTCAGCTACATCCCCAGACCAAGTTCCTACCTCTTAAAGGTTCTACCACCTTAACACCACCACTCTGGGGATCAAGCACATGAACTTGTGGGGGACAAACCATACCCAAACCATAGCACTATCTTCATTTCCTGCTTTCTTAAAGTCACTCCAATTAAAAAAATTTCCTTTAGCTTTACTTTTGTGTAGATCTCACCATAAGAATACTGCCCCTTTCAGCCATTATGAAGTCGAACAACAATAAGTGCTGGCGAGGTTGTGGGGAAAAGGGTACACTTATACATTGTTGGTGGGACTGCAAATTGGTGCAGCCAATTTGGAAAGCGGTATGGAGATTTCTTGGAAAGCTGGGAATGGAACCACCATTTGACCCAGCCATTCCCCTTCTAGGTCTATTCCCCAAAGACCTAAAAAGAGCATGCTACAGGGACACTGCTACATCGATGTTCATAGCAGCACAATTCACAATTGCAAGACTGTGCAATCAACCTAGATGCCCTTCAATAGACGAATGGATAAAAAAAATGTGGCATTTATACACAATGGAGTATTACTCTGCAGTAAAAAATGACAAAATCATAGAATTTGGTGGGAAATGGATGGCATTAGAGCAGATTATGCTAAGTGAAGCTAGCCAAGCCCTAAAAAACAAATGCCAAATGTCTCCTTTGATATAAGGAGAGTAACTAAGAACAGACTAGGGAAGAAGAGCACGAGAAGAAGACCAACATTAAACAAGGATGAGAGGTGGGAGGGAAAGGGAGAGAGAAGGGAAATTGCATGGAAATGGAAGGAGACCCTCAGGGTTATACAAAATTACACACAAGAGGAAGTGAGGGGAAAGGGAAAAACAGTACAAGGGGGAGGAATGAATTACAGTAGAGGGGGTAGAGAGAAAAGAGGGGAGGGGAGGGGAGGGGGGATAGTAGAGGATAGGAAAGGCAGCAGAATACAACAGACATGAGTTTATCAATATGTAAAGCAATGAAGTATAACTCATGTGATTCTGCAAGCTGTATACGGGGTAAAATGGGAGTTCATAACCCACTTGAATCAAAATGTGAAATATGATATATCAAGAACTATGTAATGTTTTGAACAACCAACATTAAAAAAAAAAAAAAGAATACTGCCCCTTTGTTAACTCCACAATGCATTTCTCAACTTTTTATCTTAATTATCAGCAGAATTTCACACAATTAACCACTATTAATAAACTTTCTTCATCTGATTTCCTACCTCACTGGCTGCTCCTTCTCAGATTCCTCTTTCCTCCAGTTTTGGATCTCTTCTTTTTCCTTTCTATACTCATCCCCTTGATGAGCAAACATTAGTCTCATAGTTTTAAATATCATCTAAATCCCCTAATTTAGTACAGGCTAACTGATATAATATCCCAAAACTATAAGAACTCAAACACAATGTAGTGTATTCATTAGTTATCCAACAGCACTAGGTGACTGCACAGGTTAGCAGGGTGGTCCTTATCCCCACATTCTGGAAACTATGCTGTGGATAACCTATCATTTATAACACATAACTGTCAACATATTCTGGTAATCATCTCAGTTCCAGCCAGCCATGAGAAAACAGGAATGGAGGGTATTTGTATGGACCAGATCTAGAAATCATACATATCATTTGTGTTCACATTTCACTAGCTAGAACTCAATCACATGACCACACCTAACTGCAAGCAAGGGAGAAATGTTGTCTAGCTGTATACCAAGAATTAAATGAGACATGGATATAGTGAACTCTGTCACATGTCCCTACTCCAAAACTCAAGAGTCACATATTCAACTACTTACTTACTTGACATCTTAGATAGCTCCAAACAGCTTTTTTTTTTTTTTTTTTTTTTTTTTTTTTTTTTTTTGGTGGGGGGTGTCTCACCAAGTTGCAGGGGTTGGCCTTGAACTTGTGATCCTAGCTTCCCAAGTTGATTTAAGCTTCCTGAGTCACTGGGATAACAGGCTCTTGCCATTACACCCAGCTTCCAAACTGAATTCTCTATCTGTGCCTTTTTCTTCCCACTTGATACTTTTTTCTTACATACCTCATGTTCAATCCAACAACAAATCCCACTGGACCACTTGGTACTTCTACTGCACCACTCTGGCTTAGATGAGTGCAAGAGTGAGTGCAAGAGCTTTCTCCCTAGTTACCCAGCTTCTATCCTGCAATTTTACATTCTATTCTCTATACCACAATTACCGTACTCCTATTAAAATGTACTGAGATTATGTCACTCGGTTCTGGCTGCTCATACCCTGAGGAGTTTCCCTCTCTCCTCTCTCCTCCCCTCTCTCCCTCTCTCTCTCCCTCTCCCTCCCTCCCCCCCCCCCTCCTTTTAAAGACAGGCTAAATTGCCCAGGCTGGCCTTGAACTTGTAATCCTCCCATCTTAGCCTCTCTGCGCCAAATGCCCAATTACTTCAGAAATTCATCTCCTACTACCTTTCAGTTTTTGAGTTACTCCAGCAACCTTGGTCTCCTGGTTTCTTGAATTGGGAAGGCCTGCTCCTGTCGCAGAACCCGTGAATTATTTGGCTTTTCTGCCTGAAATGCTTTGTCCTGGCCTCCTGAAGATTTTTGTCAGATGTTAACTCTCAATTGAGGTCTACCTTGACATCCCTGTTATAAACTGCAATCTATATCCTCCAACTCTACCTTCTTCTATGTTCATTTTTCCATAGTTCTTATTAACTTCAAACATACTACATAATTTGTTTTTTGTGTGTCTATGGTTTGTTTGTCTGTCCTCCTATCCTCTGCCCCCTCCCCCCACATACAGCTATACCAGAATGTGGCTAGATAAGGGCAAATACTTTTGTCTTCAAACATACTTCCAAATACTCTGATTACTATCTATGATATAGCAGGGACTCAGATATTTATGGAATTCACAAATACATGTTGTCCTATAAAATGATTCAATGTAAAAGTCACCAATGTAGTTTTGGATGATTGACCAGTAAATAGTGACCATAGTTTTAAAAAATGCTAAAACACAAGTCACAATGTTCATTACTTATCCCTATAGAGCCATAACACAGAATCTTTCTACTAACATATTAAAAGGTTTTACCTCTTGGACTGGGGCTGTAGCTCAGTGGCAGAGCGCTTGTCTAGCATGCATGAGGCACTGGGTTGGATCCGCAGCACCACATAAAAATAAACAAATAAAATAAAGGCATTCTGTCCATCTACAACTACAAAAACATTTTTTTAAAAGGTTTACCTCTTTTCCATAAATTGCTTAACCAATATATCAATATGTTGCCATTCATGTTTAATTCAAAAGTACTTTAAAGATAACATAATTGGAATGAAGTCAACATTCAAACAGTTCTACTAAATCAGTCATAAGGACTGCCAAAAGTTCTACTAGGCACCTGTGCTAAGTATGTAAATAAATTTTCTTAAAAAAAAAAAGAAAGAAAGAAAGAAAAAAGAAACAGATTTCTGAAGGAAAATCTCAAATAGGTTTATCTCCTGTTTTGAAAATCAGGAAAAAAATTAATAGTATTTTAATTTTGTGAAGGCTTTTACATATTCATCATCTCACCCTATTCTCATATCACTCTTAGGACACAACATATTTGGGCTACCAAGTTCAGTGCCTAACTTAAGGGGCAGTGGCAATCAAGAGATGCCCCATGTATATGGAACTTAAGGTTGGAATAACTGAACTGTATTAGGGTCGTGTGACAAATGAAAAGGTAGAAATTATCTAGCCCTTTGTTCATGTTGTAAGAACTGTTCTAATTTTGTTTGGCCACCTTGTAGATTTTGAAACAGCACTTCCAGGGAAGGAGAAACATTTTGACAGATGGTTTTTCAACTGTTGCATACAGGAAAGTGTAAGTTCTAATAACTTTACAATATTGCTGCTGGTACTTGTAACTAACTGTTATACTTGTAACTAACTGTTATTCTAACTCAACTGTTGTTAAGTTGGTGTGTTTAAAAAAAATTCTCATTGTAAAAAATACTTTTTGTGTTTAAGTCAAGAAATACTCATTTTTGTTTTTTCTTGTACTGAATATATAAAACTTGTAAATAACACCATTTTTTACTCTATTTTTAGAATAGCTTAATTAAAATAAAATTTTGTTGCTTTAAATTAGTCACTTTGAGTATTTTAAGCAGTGTAGCATACTGATTGGGATTATTCCTCCACTGACCTAATATTTCCTGCCTTTGCAGCAATTATTCTGCAAAATAAATTTCTGGTTGGGCTTACAGATGTATTTTTTTTTTAATATTTATTTATTTTTTAGTTCTCGGCGGACACAACATCTTCGTTGGTATGTGGTGCTGAGGATCGAACCAGGGTCGCACGCATGCCAGGCGAGCGCGCTACCGCTTGAGCCACATCCCCAGCCCACAGATGTATTTTTAATAATAAAGGAGATTACAAGTACCAGCAGCAACATTGTAAAGTTATTAGAACTTATACTTTTCTGTATGCAATATCTGACTCTTCTTATTCCTTTTCCTGTTTCATAGTTCATACTCTCTGTAACTTAGAGAGGGAAAAAAGCATACAATTATTAATTTAACAGTCTTAAGTAGATGTGATTATTTTTAAACGTTCTTGTTAGCCTAGTTTCTGGTAATGTTATATGAAGGGAATTTAATTCCATTTAAAATATTCTGTATTTTTTATGACTATGAAGCAATTACTGCCTTTATAACTTTTTTAAACTGTAAAAGGCTGAAATACAATAGTTAATTACTCCTAAATAACTAAAAATTGGTTTTTGGTTTTGGTGCTAGGGATTGAACCTAGGGCTTTGAACACTACAAGCATGCACTCTACCATTGAGCTATACCTCAAGTCTTATTTTTTATTTTTTAAATTTTTTTTTAGTTGTAGGTAAACACAATACTTTTACTTTCTTTATTTTTATGAGGTGCTGAGGTTCAAACCCAGTGCCTCACATGTGCTAGGCAAGCACTCCACCACTGAGCCACAACACCAGCCCCTTACTATTTTTAATTATAATTATATCACTATGCTTTCAGAGAACTTCAGATAGGGAACAAAATAAAATTCAGAGTAGTCCTTACATTCCTATTCTAGAGCCAATGAATGTGTTTATTTCCTCTTAGATTGTACATGATCACCTCTAGCACTCACCATCTGTGCAGTCTTTGTAATTGTAGTGAAACTAAAACTTTGGGGGGTAGAAGATACTTTTGAGAATCTAAAGAAAGTCATAAGATTCTCTTCTTCCCAACGTTCAGTAACACATGAAATTTAAAAATCAAATTTCAAACCTCTAAAAATCCTCTGAGCTAGATTTACCTTATTTGAAGACTTAACTATAAAGATACAGTAATCAAGATAATGTGGTATCAGCCTAAGAATAGACAGAAAGATCAGTAAAACTGAGAAGAATCTAAAATACACAAACATAAGCAATTGACTTCAATAAAGGTACAAAGATAATTACATAGAAAAGGTGAGTGTTTTCAAAAAATGTGAAACATCTGTACATCCTTACATAAAAGAATGAATGCCAGGACCCCATGGATACCAAAATTGGAGGATGCTCAAGTACTTTACATACAATGTTGTGGTAAATATGCACAAAACTTGTGCACATCCTCCTACTCCTATAAATCATCTGTAGATTACTTATAATACGTAGAACAAAGTAAATGTTATAGAAATAGTTGTTATACTATATTGTTTAGGGAACAATGACAAGAAAAAAATCTATACTAATTCAGTATAGACCCAATTCATTAAAAAAAAAAAAAAAATTCCCCCAGTGCTAGGGCCTGAACCCAGGGCTTCACACATGCTAGGCAAGAGCTCTACCACTGAAGAACTACACCTCTGGCCCTTTTCGAATATTTCTGATTCTTGTTCAACTGAATTTACAGATGCAACAGGGCCAGCTACATACAAAAATTAACTCCAAGTGGTTCATAGACATAAGTGTAAAAGGTACAAATTCTATAATACAGAAGACTTTCATGACTCATGAACTATAAAAGAGAGAATTCATTAATTGATCTCATCAAAAAATAAAACTATGTCTTGGAATGTGGTTCAGTGACACAGCTTACCTAGCAAGCATAAAGCTCTGGCTTTAATCCTCAACACTTTAAGGAAAAATAAAGAGCTGGGCATGGTGGCGCATGCCTATAATCCCGGCAGCTCAGGAGGCTGAGACAGGAGGATTATGAGTTCAAAGCCAGCCTCAGCAACAGTGAGGCACTAAGCAATTCAGTGAGACCCTTACTCTAAATAAAACACAAAAAATTGAGATGGGGATGGGTTCGGTGGTTGAGTGCCCCCAAATTCAATCCCTGGTACCAAAAAAAAAAAAAAAAAAAAAAAAAAAAAAAAAGAAAGAAAAAGAAATAAAACTTCTGGTCGTAAAGAGACACTTAGGAAAACGAAACATATCAAGACTTACATCTTGATATAAATATAGTACTTTACAGCTCTCCACAGTAAGAAAATGAATATCAAATAAAAAGATTTAAACAGATACTTCACCAATGAAAACATAGATTGTAAATAAGTACCTAAACAGATGTCTAATTCACTTAGGAAAAAAAAATTAAAATCACAATGAGCCACTACTACATTCCTAATAAAATGGCTAAAAGACTGACTATTCCAAATGTTGCCAAAGATAAGAGAATAACAAACTCTTGTTCATTGTGGGTGGCAATTTCTTATGAAGTTAAACACATGACCCATCAATCCCACTTCTAAGAGAAATGAAAACCTGAATCCAAATGTTTAGAGGAAGAGGGATGGAAGGAAAACGAACAGGGCAGGGGATTTTCGAGGACGGTGGAATCTGATAGACATCATTATCCAAAGTACATGTATGAAGACATGAATTGGTGTGAAAATACTTTATATACAAACAGGTATGAAAAATTGTTCAATATGTGTAATAAGAATTGTGATGCATTCCGCTGTCACATATTTAAAAAAAATAAAACCAATTAAAAAAATACTTTATTTCCCCCCCTCAAAAAAAAAAAAAAAGAAACTAATTGACTGATACTGTAACATAGATGAGTCTCAAAAGTATCATACCAAGAGAAAAAATCCAAAACACACAAAATTACATAGTATATTATTCCATTTATGACTTTCCGGAAAAGGCAAAACTAGAGATCACATCCACATAGGTGTTTGCCAGGGACAGAAAGTGGGAAATGAGACGAGTGGAAAGAGGAAATGGGAAACATTCTGGGATGATAAAAATATTCTGTATTTTTGATTGTGCGAAAGTTACATGGTTATACATAACTTTATCAAAATACAAACCTGTACATTTAAAATGGTAAATTATGTGTAAACTATATCCCCAAAATCTAATTTTTAAAAAAGGAGTTATGAACTTTCTATAGGCCTCTAAATCATCTCTTAATTTCAGAATCTCAAATATGATAGTTTCTCTGGCTGAGACCTCCGGTATCAGAAAACTTCAGTTCTTGAAGTTTGAACTAAATCCGGCCCATGACCTGTTTTTATTTAGTCCACAAATTAAGAATGGTTTTTACAATTTCAAGTGGTTGAAATAAAATTAAGACTATTTCGTGAGACTTTGTGCTTGATGGCATATGCCTCTAATCAGGAGGCTGACGCAGGAGGGTTGCAAGTTTGAAGCAGCCCCTACAATTTATCGAGAACCTGTTATCAAAATTTTAAAAAGTTAAAAAAAAATTAAAAAGCTGGGGATGTGACTCAGTGGCAAAGTGCCTCTGGGTTCAACCTGCCAAAGGGGGTGGGGGGAAGACTTTCATATTTCAGTGTCCTTAAATAAATTTTACTGGAACACAGTCAAGCTCATTCATTTTTATACTGATTATTAGCTGGTTTTGAGCTACAATAACACTGTTGAAAGGTTGTGACAGAAACCTTATGGCCCACAATGCTCTTCAGAAAGTGTGTTGACCCCTCGGTTAGACACAAGTTGATTATGACACTTGAGAAGATTCATACCAATCCAAACCTCTCCTTTATACACAGTAGCTCTATCATTTTTATAGCCATAAAACCTTTTTTCAAGAAAACCAACTCATAAAGTAGATAAATGAAGAACTTCAATAATTAAAGTACAGAGACATTAAACACAGCACTGGGGTAAGCTCTAAAGAAGGTTTCTGAATCCTTACAACAGGGTTTTGCAAATTGCCTGTTGCATTTTTTTTTGTGTCAATCTAATAACTGATTTTATGACTAGCATTTTCAAAAAGAGAAAAAAAAGATGAATAGTATAGAAAATCAATGTCTCATATCTAAAAGAGTTTCATTAACTCTTTCACTAAGTATCTGAGTACCTATGTGCCAGGTACTGTTACAGAAGGTGAGGATAAAAAAAGGTAAAAACATACAAATCTATGTCACTTGTGTATATACTGGGGCAATTTAAAATGCTTTTTTCTTACAGGAGTAGAGTGTCTTTTTAAAAATTATCCTCTGGATATTCTGAAAACCACCATCCTATGATACATTTGTCCCCAAAGTGCTGTCAATAACTAGCTACATATTAAGAATGAAAATAATCTTTCATTTGATGTTACAGAGCTTCCAGAAGATACAAAGTTAATAGAGTTCAAAGCAATTTTTATATTCTGTATCAAAGGCATTCCTAAGGCTCAGAAAGGAATGTAAAGTTACAAGGCATCAATTTCCCTCTTTTGCACAGTCTTGATATAGGAAGGAAAAATAATAATAGTTTGTTGGTGTTTTTTTAAAGCCCAAGAGAAAATGAAACCAGAATAATCTCAGAGGGTAGAGGGGTGAAAAAAAAAATAATTGCTTAATGTTAGTCTAGAGGCAGTATTAAGAGTTACTTCTGACTATCACACTAATTATGTACGAAAGTAAATTAGGTTAGTAGCCCAAAGAGACTGAAAACTAAAAACTACCTCCAAAAACATAGCATTGCCTTCATAAAATATTTAAGAAAGGAATGGAACAAATGAAGCTTTTGTTTTTACTAACAAAGTTATTTCTAACACTACAATTAAGAAAGCCCTACTTAACTTTAAAAGACAGTAAAGCTCCCAAGCAGGCCCACCTACTTTGAAATCAAAAGTTCTACATTTCTAATTATGACTTTACAGAATAACCAATATAGGTGAAATAAAGAGAATCAGAAAACTACAAAATAATTTAACTCCTGAGAAAGAAAACCTAGTAAGATACCAAAAAAAGGGGGGGGGTGTCTTATCTTAATGACAATTTGAGGCAAAAATATTGGAAAATTAGGATATTATGACAAAATGGTCAATAAATTCTCAGTTAAATTAAATATTCAAGGTGTCAAAATAAAAAACATTTTATCAGTTCTGAAGGAAAAATTTATGATTAGATAAAAAAGGAAAAGAAAGAACACCAAGTAGTTGTCTCATTTTACAAGGTAGGCACAGGTCTTAGAAAATGCCAAAAAAATGGCCAGGCACAGTGGGGAGTGCCTGTAATCCCAGCACTTGGAAGGCTGAGGCAGGAGGATCACAAGTTCAAAGCCAGCCTCAGCAATTTAGAGGCTCTAAGCAACTCAGTGAGATCCTGTCTCTAAATAAATGGGCTGGGAATGTGGCTCTGTGGTTGATGCCCCTGGGTTCAATCTCTGATACCAAGGGGGCAGAGGAGGAAGGAAAGAAGGAAGGAAGGAAGGAAGGAAGGAACAAACGAACAAATGAACGGAGGGAGGGAAGGAGGGAGGATGCAGCTTCCTCATCACTCACAGACAAAGGTTCTATTAGTTAGATCTGCTTCCTAATCATCCTAATCAGGAAAGTGGGGATCAGAAAAACATGAAAAGTCAGATTGTTCTAGCTTGTTATCCTAATATAATTTTTCTAGCTATTGTCCAAATACAATCAAATCAAATTTGTGTTCAGGTTTACTACATTCAAGTATTCAAGTATCCAGTCCAACACTCTTTTCTCATCTCTTTACTGACAATAAATATTAGTGACCAATATCTGATAATTTCCTAAATAAAAGGGGTGAGTAGATGCATAAAGGAGTTCATTAAGGTGAGGAGAAAGAAAAGTGTACCGAAAGGGAACACAGAAATACCAAAGACAGCTGTTGCATAGTTTTCTGCCTAAAGGAAACCTTTGACTATTATCTAGACAAATATTAACATTAATAGCCAGAACTGCACATGCATCTACCTTAGTGGGAATACCACTCCTACCTTAGTGGGAATACTACTTTTCAGGGATATAATGCAATCTAACCCCTGGTTCACAAACACTACATTCAATTTGGACCTCATTATAAGGGAGATCCCCTCCCAGAATATTCCCTAGTTATTGCATTATCATAATTACATAGCTTAACCAAAATTGTCCATAAGGGATCTTGAAAACAAGAAAAAACAACTGCAATTGTAATCCAAATATAAGAAACTGCCTTCTACCGAAACACAGCATAAGAGATGCAGGGTAATATCCTAGTATCACATATTTTTTATATTCAATGTATTTATTGTGCCTTATTTTCATATTATTACCATATACCACATAATCATCTAAAGCAACATCAAATTGGGGATGTAGTTCAGTCATAAAGTGATTGCCTAGCATGCATGAGGCCCCGGGTTCAACCCCCAGTCCCACCAAAATAATTAATAATAATAATAAATTATTCATGAGACAGGTACAAGGGCTCTGTAATTTATCAAGACAGTCAAATTCAACAGGAAAAAATAGAGGCTTCAAAAACAGCCTGAAAGACACATCAAAGAAATATGAATGATCAAAAGTAAACATTTAATGCCCCAAGTATAAACACATTCATTTAACAAACATTAAATAAGTTCCTTTCTAATATTCTAATTTAAGCCCCTACAAAGTTATAAAAATACAAGACATGAAATTTGTTAATTCCTCAAAGTAATTTTAAATACTAAAATCCACATTCTATATCTAAGATGTTTGAATATAAAAAATTTAAAATAAACTACTATCCAAAAAAGCTGATTAGCGAAATCATACCCTAATGATACATAAAAAGTTTTGCTATATTTTTAAGTTAAAAAGAATTACAAAATGGGTATGGCATACACTTGTAACTTCAGATACTTAGGAGGTTGAGGCATAAGGATCCAAAATACAAGGCCAACCTGGGCAACTTAGAGACACCCTGGCCAAATAAATAAATAAGAATAGGGACACTGTTCTGAGGTAGAGAGCTTTCCTAACATGCGTGAGGCCCTGAGTTCAATCTCAGTACCAGGGGGAAAAAAAATTACAAAACCACGTACAGTGTACTACAATAGCACAGAAAGAGGAGACAGAAACCAAAATGTTTATAGTAATTTTATCTTGGTGGTAAGATTATAGATGACTTTTTTTTTCCTTTTTCCTTTTTGTATTTACACTTCTGATTTTTCAATATGAATGTGCTTTCCCTCTGTAATTAGAATTTATTTACGACAGGTGAAATTTCCCTCTTGACAAACTTCTTTTTAAAAGCTTATATTTTAATGTCAGGTAAGATAAATTTTCAGAATGTAATATGCTGTTACACAGAAGCACAATTTTTCATGTCTTCCCATGTCCTTGACAATTATATGATATTCTTTTTAGTACAATATAAGAAAGACAGTTTAATTAAAAGATCATTGTAAATGTCAATTTCTACTGAATATCAACTTCAAATTAAAATTATATCTTGAAAGAATTTTGTTTTCTGTAATATTGATATCTACACTCAAAAGTGGTAGACTTTTTATCATTTATTCCCCCCCCAAGATAAATACCTTTATTATTAGCTCTTTAAAAAACATTGAGGATAAACTATTCATCACTAAACACTGAAATCCAGGAGGAGGGAGTCAGTGGAAAACATTTGTATTTTACTAAATAAAATTAAAGAATGCACTTACAGTTTCAGAAGATGCAAACATGTTTTCCAACTGCTGAAAATTTAAACTTAATTTCATCTAGCCTAGAGGTTCTCAAGCACTGATATGTGGGAGTTGCTCAGGAAGTAAGCCAAATACAGAAAACCATAGCCCTAGTGCTCACCTAAGGCACTATCCAGCAGGTAGAATTCTGAACAGCCTGGTCCTTTCAAGTGAAATAGTGGGGCAGAAATTTGACTTAATAAAAGCCTTCTCTATAGAATTGCAAAGTGTCCCAATAATTCTGAAAGGAACTTCTCAATGTAAACAATGGTATATCAGAGAATTACAATTTCATAACTCCTATCCATTAATTCATCTGTTCTTCTCTGTAGTAGCCTTCAAACATCTATACAATTCAACAAAACCACACATGCACTGCAGAGTAAGAAAACCCCAAAGGCACCTGTGCCTGATAAGACAAAGGCATATCCGATTTCAGGAGAAAATAGACAGCAGATGTGACCCCTGTATTTATCCATTAAAAACAATGTATCCTAAAAATAAATTTCCATGTCAACCGAACAAAGATGTTTATAAATAAGAAGGAATGTGGAGGTGTGGGGAAGACAAGAGGAAGCTTCAGTAAGTTAAGTACCCAAAGCCAGGAAACAAGACAGAATGAATGGTAAGAGGGCAAGGGAAACAGAATAAACTAGGAACTGGATGAAGGGAAGAGCTTTATCCTTGGAATCCAAGCAGTTGAGAGAAATGAATAGATATTAGTAGGAACTGATGTGAACAGAAAACTGGAAAGTGAAATGATTTTAAGTTAAGAAATAAGAAAAAAGGGGAAATTTAGACTAGACCAAGTGTGCACATTTTGGGCACAGATGGAGATGGTATATAAAAGGATCGAAAACAATAAAAAAAATTAGACTAATTTCCAAACTAAAGAGGATGAGGCAGAAAAAAGAAAATTGCAAAGAACGAGATGTTATAAGAATTGGGAAACAAGATGTAAGTAGCAGGAAAGAAAAGAACTCTAAGTCTACAAAATGAGTCACAGTAATCAATAATAATATAGGTAGGACATATATTACATTATTAGTTGTAAAGTATAATAGTGTATTGTTCTGTGTAGTAAGGTACCAAATTCTGAATATAGTGAAGTTTATGCAATGAAAACGTAAGTTAAGTACCTTGACAAGGTGACAAAAGGCTTAATAGTGCAAAGACAGGAAAGAGGCAAAAACTGAAGAGAGGAAAAAGTGAGAGAGAAATAGGACGAAAAGAAGGGCAACACAGAGAAATCAATCAAATTTACTTAAAAAAAGAATAAAGAGGTGTGGACGCACAGTGAGAGACTAGTCAAAAGGTGTCAGTAGGGTAAGGGTGCAAAAGAGCCAAGCGAAACCGGAGGGAATCTTGACAGCTTCAGGGTTCAGAAAGTGAGCAGCTTTCAAGTGTCCAGAAGGGTTCCTGAAGATAACAATAGATAGGAACGACGGAAAGGAGCGGCGGAGCGAAGCAGAGGGCCTCAAGAGGACCAGGGTTAAGAGAAGTGCAGAGGTTAGGAGGCTGGCAGGTCCGACAAATGGAAAACGTGCGGGGCGAGAGGCGAGGACGGGATGGGGGTTACCAGTCAGAGACAGAGCACTTGACAAATATCAGGGACGAGGGACCCGAGACCGGGACGAACAGGGCAGCAGAAACTGTGCGATCCGGGGGCGGGAAAGCGAAGACAAAATCCCAACTATCCGCCTGGGAGAACAGGTGAAAAGAAATCCCCCCAACAAGTACCGAAGTGGAAGGAGGGACAGCGGCCTGACGAGGGTGGGAGGGTGGTCAGGGGGAGGAGAGAGAGACGCGCCCCGTCACCCCGGACCCGGGAATAATCCCACACGGCGGTAACCCGGGCCGGGTCCTGGCGGGTCGCACACCTACAGCCTCCACTTCGACGAAGCGCCCCCCCCTCCCCAATGAAAACCCCGAAGAGATGCCGGACTGACACCTCCGCCAGGCGTGACCTTCCCCGGCCGGCCAGCCGAGCTTCGCCCCCTACTGACAGCCTCCAGCCGGTCCGCCGCGGCCGAGCCCACAGCAGGGGTGGGGGCCAGGGGACCCCCCCCCGTGCCATTGTGTGTTTACGTAGCGAGGAGCCGCGTGACGGAGAGGGGCCGCGGGACGATGCCCACTCACCACCCAGCGGAGCCGACGGCAGAGGGTGGCCCAGGGCTCCAGAGCCCCCGCCGCCGCCTCTCTCCCCCAAATAAACACCCGTCCGCCAGCGCGGAGACGCCGGGGGCTGCAGGGTGGCGCCGGCACTCACCTCCTCGGGAATGGCAGGATCCGCCGCAGAAGAGGCCGCAGCGCCGGCCTCCGGCTCCATGTCCCCGTTGAACAGAGACTGGCCCTGCTCCGCGCCGCCGCCGCCGCTCAGCGCCGCCATCTTATAACCGAGAGCCGGGCCCGGGCGGCCGCAGCTGGGCGGGGAGGGGGAGGGAGGAGGAGGGCGGGAAGAGGCGGGGGCGGAGGCACGGGGGGCGCGGGGAGGGGCGGCCGGGGCGGCGCCGCCGGCGGGAGGGCGCCTGCACGGCCTCAGGTACCGGCCCGCGGCCCCCGGCGCAGCGGTGCCTGAGGGGATTGGGGGAAGGACGCGGGGTGGGGGGGCGGGCGAAGGGGGCGGAGACGACGAGAAGTCGCCGCGGCAACGGCGTCACCCGCGTGTCACGGTCGTGACGTCACCGAGAGTGCGTGACGTCACCGAGGAGCGCCCTCGGACCGTCGTCAGGAGGAGGGTTCCTTTCCCTCCAACCACCCAGGAGCTCACGCGTTTCCTCCGTTCCGCGGTTGCCATGGCGCCGGTTTCCTACTTTCCTCCCCTCTCGGCGGTCCTCGGCCTGTTGTGTTCTGTGGGATTTACTAGAAGAGCAGGGGTGGTGTTGGAGAAGTTGAAATCCTGGAGGGAGGGAGGGAGGCGGGGAAGCCCGTACTACTAGTTATTTCCATTACAATGAAAGTCTTGTAAAAGTCTTGTCCTAAAAATAAGACCTCAAACCCCAAGGTTGAAACATTTAAGCAGAATTTCAGAAATTATATTTAGAAACTGCAAAATTGTCAGTATGGTATTCAAACCCTTTCCTTAAAGGACTTGACCTGTTAAAGTGAATCCAAGTGGAACTCTAAAAGCTTTTTTATTTTTCATCGTTGAGAAAAGAATGTTTTCTTTTAGTGTATTATTCTTTTTCTGAAGCCATTCGTTTTAACAAATATCAGACGCTTTCCACATGCCCTGGGGCCCCTGCAAAGCACATAACATTCTAGACATCTGAAGCATCATAACTAGTCACTTTGGGGTTGAAGAAAATCGTCCCAAATATTTTACATACTTCATGAACGGGATATTCCAAGGCATACTCTGTGCAAAATATATGTGAAAATAGTTGAGAGAGGAAAGATAAATTTTCTTTGACAAGCACAATTACAGAATGGAATTAAAGAAACCCCCTTCATTGTTGACAATCCATTTAATCTAAAAGAACGGGGGTGGGGGTGGGGGGAATAATCAGAGAAGAAAATTTTTAAGGAAGGGAGATAAAAAGTGAGAAGTTACTGTAGGTGTGTGATTGCTAAAATAACATAATCATGAAGTCATGAAAGCTGGAGTGAATTCTGTCTTTTTGTGCTTTCCTTGAGGGGATGGAAGGGGGGTCACCAGTGACCTCCTATTTGTATTTAGGATGATTCAAGAGTTAGCTGTTTTACTGACTTCTGAAACAGGATCTCAGCCTATTTCATTGGGTCAACATGAGCCTGGGAACTGATGCTTACTCTTAAGGAGAGAGAGAGAGAGAGAGAGAGAGAGAGAGAGAGAGAGAGAGAGAGAGAGAGAGAGAGAATACTAACATTCCTCTACCTTGAAAATACTACCCATCAAATGAGCATGGTATGCATTGTCAGCTTCATTGTACATTCTCTTCCAAGCAGGAAAGTTTCCTTAAGCAACTAAATTTAAATCTGAATGTGCTCTGGCAAATATAGAGTAAATGATGATGATCACAGGAATGTGTCATCAAGCTATGCTAGTGTGAAGGACCCTTCTTCTTTACCATAAGGACATACTTAAGAGCAGACTGAAAGAGTACCATTAGACAGTCAGGACACCCTTTCCCCTTGACTTTATCAAAAACAAATGGCAAGATTGTTTTTTGTTTTAATTTGTCTTATTTTTAAAAAAAGCTCTTAAAATATTATATCATTATTACACTTCCTTATAATGTTAAAATTTCTAGGATGTCTCTATTGATTCCATTTTAAATGATAACCTTATGTATCAACCTATAGATCAATTATCTTTCATGATTTCTTCTCTAGGAGATGAGCGCTCACATCCATTTAATAATAATTCTTGTTAGTTTTGCCAGGCACAGTGGTGCATGCCTGTAGTCCCAGCAGGTAGGGAAGCTGAGACAAGAGGATTGCAAGTTCAAAGCCAGCCTCAGCAACAGCAAGGTGCTAAGGAACTCAGTGAGACCCAGTCTCAGAATAAAATACAAAATAGGGCTGGGGATGTGGCTCAATCCCCAGACCAGAGTTCAATCTCCAGGACCCAAATAATAATTCTTGTCAGTTTCATTACATTCAATATTCTCTGACCTTGCCTTCAAATTCTGGATTTATCTTATTTTCTTAGGCCATTTCTACAGTATCCAGATGAGAAACAACAGAGAAGGCATAAACTCTAGAATTCAAAGATCAAGATTTTAATGTTAGCATGTTGGAACTTGACTATATAATCTCAAAATAGGTAGACTTAAATTCCTATTGTTTTGTTTTTAATCTCTAAAATGAGGATGATAATGCCAATCCAGCCTAACTAACTTTATCATTGTGAGCATCAAACATTATAGTTCTGTCCTTTGCAAAGTGCAAAATTATCCTCTGAATGAGAGTTTAGACAAGGCATAGCAAAGATGGCTTATCTGTGCTCCATGATGTCTCAACTGAGAAAGATTCAATGCCTGGGGTGGCTTGGTGGCTGGAGACTACTTTGAGACACATTTATTAACATGGCTGGTAGTTGGAAACTGGGACTTAAGCTGGGGCTGTCAGCCATAATACCTAAACATACCCTCTTCATGATAGCTTCTTCCTAGCATGTCTGCCTCAGGGTTATCAGACTTCTAAAAGGCAGCTAAAAACTTCAAATGCTAGTATTCCAGAAAACAGTGTGAAAGTTGTATTCATTTTCTGACCCAGCCTCCATCACTTTTGTTGCATTTTATTGGATACAAGTAAGTCACTAAGTTGGTTCAAATTCAAGGAGAGGGGATATAGATCCAATTTTTTTTAGTCATTGATGGACCTTTATTTTATTTATTTATATGTGGTGCTGAGAATCAAACCCAGTGCCTCACACATGCTTGGCAAGTGCCTCACTCTACCACAGAGACACAACCCCAGCCTTAGATCCCACTTTTTTTGGGGGGGAGGGGGATACTGAGGATTGAAATCAGGGACACTTGACCATTGAGTCATGTCCCCAGCCCCATTTCATGTTTTATTTAGAGACGGGGTCACTGAATTGCTTAGCACCTCGCTTTTGCTGAGGCTAACTTTGAACTCATGGTCCTCCTGTCTCAGCCTCCCAAGCACTATAATTACAGATGTGTGCCACCACACCTGGCTAGATCCCACCTTTGGATGGAAGAAGTGCCAAGGAATTTTCAGACATGTTTTAAAATCACCACAGGTCTTTTTAGAATAAGAAACTGGCTGCTCTGCAGAACAAACTACTCAACCTCCTCTCCCCACGAGGAGATTCTATACCCAATCAAATTCTCTACTCTTTATTACTTGGAATTACTAAGATATATCTCAGTATGCATATGAACAAGGCTTTACCTTCTTTTTTCAGTTTCTGGACACTCCACTGCATGCAAAAATAAACATAGGCCCTTTTCATTGGACACAGCCTGTCTACTCCTGGATACTTTCCCATAAATCCCAGTGCTGCCATGGGCAATGTTGTCATGCTAAAACCTTCTATCCCAAACAGTGTTCCTGGAACCTGTAATAAGCCAAGCCAGATTGTAGTCTGATCAGAAACAGAGAACACTTCCCTTTTGTGGTATTGTGGGCCATATGGGCATCAAGTTAGTATCATCTTGCATTCTAAGTTCTTACATACATTTTAGTCAGCATGATGCTTTTAGGTTTTGCTCACAATCCCACTTTCCCCTAAAGTAGTTATATTTACAGAAAACTGGAGAAGAAATCTAGATAAGAAGAACAAGTCAGAAAGTCAGAACTGTTGCTCTAGTTGATGACTTAAATGCTGTTAAGAACATTGCTGCTATGTCTGACTCTCTCTACCTTGGAGATGAGTTCATTTCCAACCAGCATTTCTATCTTGAATTCTACATTCTAATAGACAATAGATAGGCCCACCAGTTGGCCAGACCTGCTCGACCAGGTCTGATCCATGTTGATATGGTCAATAACTGGGAAACAAATATCCTCCCAAAGGCTTCTAGAGCTACAACCAGGTTCATTGATGTGAAACTGATCACAACTTAATATTTTCTTTGTGAATCAAGGTTACCATTATGAATAACATCCCATGTTGTTTAATAGTAGAGAGTTATTCTCCAAAGCTATTTAGATGTGAATAGAAAACAATCAGAATTTATTCAGAACGACTTTCTTATTGAGAAACTCTTGTAATTGCTTCTGTGGAATTCCAAATTCTGCCTAAATACTTTAACAATGAATATTGCAATAATATAGTACAGAGATGGATATTGTAATAATATAGTACATTCAACTGTCATCTCACATTTTCCAGATTTTCTAACTTTTTTCCCTTGGAAGACTTTTCTTCTAGATTCATGAAATTTATTAGAATATTTATTCCTAACTTTTAATAAAGAATTTATATTTCAGAATGTTTCTTTTTCTTACAACATATTGCTCATACTACTCTTGAGTATGTTAAGATAGAGTTTTATGAAATATCTTTTATGTACTTATTTTTTATTATTAGTGTCTTTAAAGTTTTCTTTTTTCTTTTTTTTTGGAAGATGCAATAGACTGTATACCATATGTTACCTTTTGGCAAAAATAGGGGGGAAACTATATGTAGTTTTAGAGAAGTTCACCCCCCACATCTGCAGCTTTTCCCCCTCTGGTTTTAGTTACCTGTGGTCACCCATGATCTGAAAACTGTTAATGGAAAATTACAGAAATAAACAATTTATAAGTTTTAAATTACATGCCATTGGTTAAAGTGATGAAATCCTGCACCATCTGACTCCATCCCACTGGAATGTGAATCATCCCTTTGCCCAGCCTATCCATGCCATATATGCTACCCGCCTTTTAGTCACTATTGCAGTTATCAGATTAGCTGTCATAGTATTGCAGTGCTAGTGCTCTAGTAACCCTTATTTTACTTAATAATGCCCCCAAAGCACAAGAGTAGTAAGTCTGGCAAATTAGTTACACTGTATTATTATAATCATTCTATTTTATTATTAGTTTTTATTGTTCATCTGCTCTGCCTAATTTGTAAATTAAACTTTATCACAGGTATCTATATTAAGAAAAAAATAGAATATATGAAGTTTGGTAGTATCCACAATTTCAAATATTCACTGGGAGTCTTGAAACATGTCCCTATGGATAATGGGAAAATGTGTGTGTGTGTGTGTGTGTGTGTGTGTGTGTTTAATAGAATGAAAATGGAATGAAAGGGATGGGTAAGAACAGAGTGGAGGGGACAGAATGGAAGTGAAACCTCTGAGTCTATCTTTTAATATGTTTCTGTTTTAGTCAGCCTTTTCACTGCTGTGACTAAAAGACCTGACAAGAACAATTTTAGAGGAGGGAAAGTTTATTTGAGGGATTACCATTTCAGAGGTCTCAGTCCACAGACAGCTGGCTCCATTCCTTGGAGTGAGGTAGAATATCATGGATAGTATGGTGGAGGGAGGAGGTACACATGATGATCAGAGAGCAGAAAGAGACTCCATTCACCAGATAAAAATATATACACCAAAGGCACACCCCCAATGCCTCCTGCAGCCACGCCCTACCTGTCTTCAATTACCACTCAGTTATTCCCCATCAGAGAAAAAATTTTCACTGATTGGGTGAAGGCTCTCATAACCCAATCATTTCACCTTTGAATGTTTTTGCATTGTCTCACACATGAACTTTTAGGGGATACCTAATATCTAAACCATAATAATTTATGAGAGAAGTATGTTAAGAATTTTATATTTATGAGACAAGTAAATAAGTTTGGAAGGTGCAATAGACTATATACCATATGTTATCTTTTGGCAAAAATAGGGGGAAAACTATATATAGTTTTAGAGAAGTACCCTCCCATCTGCAGCTTCTAAACATGCAGTCAGTTTCATTTGGAATATAAGAAATAATAACAGTAACACAGTGCAATATATTGTTTAACAATTTGGTAAAATAATTGCACAGATAAATGATTAACTCAAGTTTTTTTTTTTTTTTTTTTTTGTAACATGTGACACTGGGGATTGAACTCAGAGCATCGCACATGCCAGGCATGCTCCTCCACTGAGCTCTATCGCCAGGCCCTCAAGTTTCTTTTGAATGTAGTTTTCTGAGTGTAGATTTTTACTGTGTAGGATTAGCTAGACTGCAACTATCTCCCAGAATTCTCTTTTTTCATGGAAGACCTGCTCAGCCAGTCTTTAAATATATTCCCTGGGATGATCCAGAGAAAACTCCCTTCACCAAAGCTGATAAGAAATGCAGTTGAGGTGTTTGTTGGTTCTCCCCTGGAAGCCAGAACTGAGGATGGAAAGTGCAACTATTTCATTGGGACCACATGTTTAACTCTGTGGTGAAGGGTGCCAGATTCTCCTGCAGGATCTTCCAGTGTGGAAGCTGAGGCTAGAGTCCAGAGCAGTGAGTCTGACTTGTTGCAGTCCCTCCCTTTAGGGGTTCCAGCTCAGCATCACAGATTTCATTTTATGCTTGCTTTTTCCATTTCACCTCCATGTTTCCTTCCTTTTTATCTTCTCTGAGGATTTTAGAATCTAACAGCAGACACTAAAATACCAGCTGCACATAATCTGCTTGATCAGTTCCACTGTGTCCTAATGTCAAGTCCTTCTAATAAATCCCTTATTATTTATATTTCCTAAGTCCTTCCACTTCTGAGTACTGACTGAAACATATTCTAAGTACAAAACAAACTACAAATAAATCATTAACATTATCTAGAAGGTTTGTTATTGATAGTGTTATTGGGTTTTGACTATATTTTGATTATTTCAAATAATTGAATGCCTTTGGCATATTTTGATTCCCACAGTTTAACAAAAATTAAGACAAAAAATGTCTTATAGTTTCTTACCCAGAATTAAGATATAAAGTTCACTCGTTGTTTTTGGTTCTTACATTTCTTTTATCTCTTCTAATCTGTAATAGTTTCCTATTCTTGACTTTTTTGTTCATGAGATTTTTTTTTCTTTTATACAGAACTAGGGTTTAAAAATTGTCATTCTGAACAATTTTATAGTTATTGAGGGGTAGAGCAAATGAGTACATTATTGATGTTGAAAATCAGATTAAGAAGCAGGGTCCTTATTGTATGATAAGTGAGAAACAAATGTAGAACAAGGGAAGTTGAAGAATCCCCTGTGGTGTTGTATTTGAATTTGAAATAGCAGAATGAACACAAACCTATGAGTGTGCTCACATCATGTGTGTATTTTTAACTTTCCTCACTGAAAGACATGCTTAGAAGTAGAAATAAATACACCTGGTGCCTAGACCTTAATTTTGAAATGCCATTCTCCACTAAAAGTAACCATATCTCCTTTGAGAAATGGCTGATTACAGATCTGGGGCAGGAAATATATAAATTGAGCTTACATAGGATGATCCTTGGTAAACTCAATGGCAAGAACATTATTAAAGTAGATAGTAGATCATGTAAAAAGGAACCAAGTGCGAGAGTCCCACTAGTCTGATATATAACACTTGGAATATAAGAAATAATAACAGTAACAGTGCAATATATTTATTTTTAAAAAATTTCTAAGTGCCTAGTGATAAGGGTGTGGGAAAAGAGAGAGCAAGAGGGAGGGAGAAAGATTGAAAGAAAGAGATGAGATAGGGATTTAAAGCTTCTCTTTAACGAAATTACTAATTGATATATAGAGTAAGAATGATAGATTTATTTTTAAATCATCATTTTGCAGCCACCAATGTAATAATTACTCCAGGTTAGAGCCATCAATAGTTGCTAAAATTTTTATTGGGTGTAAAACACTTGGGGAATAAGACAGTTTTATAATTTCATAATGGCATCACATAGACCTCTTATTGCTTATAAAAAGTACACTTTTACATAAGAATTGTGGCACTCACCTCATTAACCAGGTTATCAAATTTAACATCACCAATAGGAGTATAATTCTGCAATTATGTAGATCCTCATGTGATGTATCTCTCTATAGTATTTAGGCCAAAAATTGCTTAACCTGAGTATAACTACAGGATGTGGGATATTCTGCAAAATTCATAACTCTAACTCTTCAAAATTTAATCTCACTGGGATAGGTGGCACATGCTTGTAATTGCAGCTACTTGGGAGGCTGAGGCAAGAGGATTGCAAATTCAAGGCCAGTCTTGGCGACTTAGAGAGACCCTATCTTAAAATTAAAAACCAGTCCTGAGGGTGTGGCTCAAACGGTAGTGCGCTCACCTGGCATGCGTGCGGCCCAGGTTCGATCCTCAGCACCACATACAAACAAAGATGTTGTGTCCCCCCAAAACTAAAAAATAAATATTAAAAAAATTCTCTCTCTCTCAAAAAAATATTTAATATTAAAAAAAAAAGAAGACTAGGGATGTATTTAGTAGTAAGTTCCCCTTGGTTCAAACCCTAGTTCTGTATAAAAGAAAAAAAAAATCTCATGAACAAAAAAGTCAAGAATAGGAAACTATTACAGATTAGAAGAGATTAAAGAAATGTAAGAACCAAAAACAATGAGTGAACTTTATATCTTAATTCTGGGTAAGAAACTATAAGACATTTTTTGTCCTAATTTTTGTTAAACTGTGGGAATCAAAATATGCCAAAGGCATTCAATTATTTGAAATAATCAAAATATAGTCAACATATCAAATAATAATTAATTTAATTAATGTTTAATATTCTCATTTTACAAGACAAATGATAAATTATTTAGGGATGAAATATCATTATGTCTTCAAATTAAAATGGCCCAGAAAAAGAGCTACAAAGGTAAAGCTGACTACAGTTCACTGTTAAAGAGCATATTTCTTTTTTTTTAAAGAGAGAGAGAAGAGAGAGAGAATTTTTTAATATTATTTTTCAGTTTTCAGTGGACACAACATATTTTATTTTTATGTGTGCTGAGGATCAAACCCAGCACCCCGAGCATGCCAGGCGAGCGTGTTACCACTTGAGCCACATCCCCAGCCCAAGCATATTTCTTTTTAAAATTCTTTATCTGTTCTTTTTTTAGATATACATGACAATAGAGTGCATTTTTGACACATTATACATACATTCTTGAGATCATACATGATGTGGAGTTATACTGATTGTGTATTCATATGTGAACATAGAAGAGTCCAATTCATTCCACTGTTTTCCTCTTTCCATGTCCCCTCCCTTCCCTTCATTCCCCTTTATCTAATCCACCCCCCTATTGTGTGTTAGCATCCTCATATCAGAGAGAACATTCTGCCTTTGGTTTTTTGGGATTGGTTTATTTCACTTAATATGATAGTCTCCAGATCCAGCCATTTACTGGTAAAAGTCATAAAGTCAACAAATACATGAAAAAATGTCCAACTTCTTTAGCAATTAGAGAAGTGCAAATTAAAACTACACTGAGATTCTATCTCATTCCAGTCAGAATGGCAATTATCAAGAATATGAGTAATGAAAAATGTTGGTGAGGATGTGGGGCAAAAGGTACACTCATACATTGCTGAGGTAGGACTGCAAATTGGTGCAACCACTCTGGAAAGTAGTGTGGAGATTCCTCAGAAACTTGGAATCGAACCAATGTTTGACCCAGTTTTCTTACTCCTTGGTGTATCCCCCAAAGGACTTACAATCAGCACACTACAATGATGTATCCACACCAATGTTTACAGCAGCTCAATTCACAATAGCTAAGCTATGATACCAACCTAGGTGCCCTTCCACAGATGAATGGATAAAGAAAATACAGTAAATATACACAATGAAATATTAGCCATAAAAAAGAATGACTGTATGATTAAAGAGCATATTTCTAATATACTCCACTTTTAACAGACATCAGAAATTCTGTTACAACTTTTTGTGTTTAATGTCTCTGCTACTGATTTTCAAATGTTTTGTTTTTATCTTTGACTCTTCAATATTACACATTTCTTGTTTTTTTGAGAATTTTTTAATATTTATTTTTTTAGTTTTCGGCGGACACAACATCTTTGTTTGTATGTGGTGCTGAGGATCGAACCCGGGCCGCACGAACACCAGGCGAGCGCGCTACCGCTTGAGCCACATCCCCAGCCCAGTATTACACATTTCTATGAGATCTTATTTCCTACTTCACAGAGAAAATATAAGCTTTAAGATATGAATGCTTTAGCTTCCAGATCCCCCAAGTATAAATTTATATGCTTGTTGTTCATTCTTTTCTCCTTTTCTACCTTGCAGTGTGAAGTGTTGCTTTTCTTTTTGCATTTGATACTTGCTGTTGACTGTTTTCTTATTCTTAAGGATCTCTCTTGCTTTAGATTTAATGACTCTCCATACTCCTCGGTTCTTCTCTAAAAGGTCACGTGTTTTGTTTTTTAGATCTGTTCTTGGGGTCAGTTTTCACCATTTTAATTGGCAGTATTAACGCTGGACCCCATCTTTTGCTTATTTCTTTTCCCCCAGAACTGGGCTTAGTTCAGGCTGCTGCAGCATAGAATCATAGGCTGGGTGGCTTATGAAAAAACATAAATTTTTACGGTTCTAGAGGCTAGAAGTCTGAGATCATAATGCCCCCATGGTCAGGTTCTGATGTGGGCCCTCATCTAGGTTATAGACTGTGTCATCCTATTACAGTCTCATGTGTCAAAAAGAGAATGTAATAGCTCTTGGGGTTCTTCACTGCCACTGACCTGTACTGGGGATTCAACCAGGTCCTGACACACACTTGGCAAGTGCTCCATTCCTGAAAGTCTTACCCAACCCTTTTTATTTTATTTTGAGACAGTGTCTTGCTAAATTGCCTAGGCTGACCTCAAACTTGCAGTCTTTTTCCCTTAACTTCCCAAGTCTGGATTTATAGACACATGTCGATGTACCTGACACAAGGTTCCTTTAAAAAAAAATTTTTTTTTTAGTTGTCAATGGACTTTTATTTATTTATATATATGCAGTGCTGAGACTCAAACCAAGGGCCTCACATGCTCGAGAGCACTCTACCACTGAGCCACAACCCAGCCTACAGGGTTCCTTTTTATAAGGCCACTAGTCCCACCCATGAGGGCCCTAGCCCCAGGACCTTCCCAAAGGCCAAACCTCTTAATACTATCACTTTGGGGGTAATTATTTCAACATATGAATGGTGGGGACACAAACAGTACTTTGCATAACTTTCTATCCTCTTACCCAAATATTGGTTTTATTTACAGTGATGGCTTCTAAATCTATATCACTAGACATCTCTAACTGTCCTTAATTTCTTTATCTAGCTACTTAGTAGATGTCTGTACCTGAATATCTTAGAAATAATGTAAAGTCAGCAAATTCCATACTAAGTTCTATTAATTCCCTTTCTGCTTCCGCAGCTGCTTAAACTGAATTTTTTAAAAACTCAATTTGTGCACCACCTTTTGACTTTCTCATTTAAGGATAAACACTAATTTCATGTTTGAATGTGTTGCAAATATAACAAAAATTAGAGTTAATCCCTATAGTCATTTTTAGTAACAATCTAGCTACTTCCAATTTTTGACAATAGATTATAAATGTCCATCTCTTTACCTTCACATCTTTTCTGCGTTGGAGGTCTTCTAATGAAGGAAAGTATTTTCCCCTTATAAAATTTTTTCACTTATTACTTTGACACTTCCTTATCCATCTCTTTCTCTGGGCTTTAAGTCCTGGTTTCAGCATCTGCCATGATCATTTCCCTTCACTTTTATTTTAATAACTCAATATTAGGTAATTTAAGCAATTTAATATTTTTATTAGCCTATATATTTTAGATTGCCAATATATTTGTCAACCACACTTTATATATTTTTATATTAAAATAATATAATGGCTTTGGGGAGGAAATTTTGTGATTATTAAGACCCTTTGTTTTATGTGTGTGTATGTATTTTATATATATATATACATACATACATTCATATATATATACACTCTCTCTTTGCACTTACACATTGCTCTACTACTATTAGAATTAGTGTGGTTCTGTAGGTTGCACTATTCATATATTAACTTCTCTTGTATGAATATAAACATATCCTGCCTGATTTTGTACAGGACAATCATTCACTCTCTACAAAAGGTTTTTAGTTGCTAAGATAGTGAAACAAGTTAGAAGTTAAGAAGTTCAGGAGCCAGAAACACTATTATTTTAATCAAAATATTGAATATTCTACAATTTTGCATTTCATGTTATTTAATACATCTCAAGCTTATTATAAGTACACATAATCTCATCTGGATTATTCCAGATAAGACTAGATCCAGTGATTTTTTGAAATGCTGAAGAGAAGATGTGGCGAAACTGCCATTTAAAATTTATGAGCAGGAGATCCTTGGCAGGAGCAGGACTGTAGTGGTGGCAGAGAGCCAGATAGGACCCAACCAGAAGCTGAATTTTACTTCTACTGGTTTATAGGATATTGATACAGCAAGCATAAGCTTTATTACTTTACCTTTAGAAGTTTTTAAATGTATGGATCAAGGTTGAAACTCCCAGCTCTAAACCAAGTAATACTTATAGGGATCTTTAGCTAAAAATAAACAAGTTAGCCCTTCAACAGATGAATGGATAAAGAAAATGTGGTATATATGTACAATGAAATATTATTCATATATAAAGAAGAATGAATTACAGCATTTGCTGGTAAATGGATGGAGCTGGAGAATATCCTAAGTGAAATAAACCAGTCCCCTAAAATATTCTCTCTAATATACAAATGCTAACTTACAATAAGGGGACATTAGGGAAGAATAGAAGTACTTTGGATTAAACAAAGCAGAATGAAGGGAAGGGAGGGGGAATGGAAATAGGAAAAGATAGTAGAATGAATCAGACATTACTTTCCTATGTTCACATATGAATACACAACCAATGTAATTCCTCATCATATACAACCAGAAGAATGAGAAGTTATACTCCATATATTTGGAGTTATCATGTATAACTTACAAGAACAAATTTTTAAAAATAAACAAGTTAAAGGCAAAATGCATACAGTAAAGAAATGTAGAAGCCTTTTGCTTCCAGAACTGACATGGCTAAGTATTGAAATAGCCAAAGTGCAGATCATCCATCTTCTTAACTAGCTTATTTTTACTAAGTCTGTAGATATCTATTTATTCCTTTCTTGGAATTAAAATGTCTGTTACAAACTATTTGTGAGCAATGCACAATATTAATCTCAAACCATGAACAATATTAAAATTTTCTTGATAATGTGGAACTGAGATAATTATATCAAGGCCATTGTAATTTTCCTTAAGATACTTGTCCTTGTAGCTTGACCTTGCTGTAGGTTTGAAATGAAGTTATAGGAAGCATAAAGCTGATTTTCCTTTTTCTGTCCTTGAAGAATTACTTCATTGTCACGTTTTGAGCATCCAGGTAATTGCACATCTTTAGATGTTATTTACTTAATTACTCTACGTTGAAGAATTGGTCCTAGTAAAATTGTTTTGGAAATATGAAATGTGCTTGGCAAACTAAAGATCTTTAGAAATTAAAAGTTATTAAGTTATCTTTTTAGAGTATAGATATTCTAGAGTACTCTAAATAATAAGCAAACATGCAATGCCTTTTTCCCCCCAAAATAAAGTTGCCATTAAAATAACCACAGATCTTAAGTGTTCTGATAGAGATATTTCTTTTTGTCTTTTTAAATGGAAATTAAAGGATGCATGCGAAGGTGAATTTGTCTTAGATATTGACATAAGATATATCAAAGCAGCTGTTTGGTGGAGAAAGAGTATTGAGAGATGCTGGCAGAAGATAAAGAAGGAATGGAAAGGAGATGTTAACAAGACACTTTGGTGAGAGACATTGAGAGGTGTGGGCTTGAAATGTGGAAAGAACATGTTATGGATATAGGAGTTTCTCTCCATATCTGCACAGAACCAGACCCATTCTGGCAATGTACAAACAATGACTCTGGAAATATCAGCGGCTACAACCTTGGTATAAGTAATGGGGAGCCTGTGAAGTGTCCCCTCAACATTATCATCAGTGATTCTCTTTCAGGCAGTGTCAAGGGCAGTGGACAATGGCCAGGGTCAATTGAAGAAGATAAGGAACATGGTGGATCCTAAGCAGGAACTAGTTTTTAAACATGTGCAAGACATAGTGCCAGTGTTACACCATTCCAGCATCACCCACTATCTACATTTCTCTTGGTGTGACACTCAGTTTTGCTGGAGGAGTGACATTCACTCGGAACATAATGTCAGTCCTGCTCCCTGGAATTGGGCAATGTGGCTTCCTGGTCTTGGGAATCATCCCTTTTGGAAACTCCCACAAATAATTACAGACTCCTTTTTATGAGCTGCTGAGGTTCAAACCATTAAACTGGTAGAAACTCAAACCATTATGATTTTGAGTTTTCAGTTACTATACCCTCACTTTATTCCTGTGATCGGATAACATCCGATCTGTAACACTGTAATCAGAGATTGAGTTAGATAGAACAGGGTCCCAGGTGGAGCCCAAGCAGTGTTCCAGATTCAAGTGTATTTGTAGGACTGGTGGAACTTGCGTGACAAGCCCCATTTGCATGAGGGCTTGTGGTAATCTTGTAGGTGGGTCCTTACCATAAACCAATGTTAAATGGAGAGATTTTCAGAACTGTATAATATCATTCAGACTGTTCTCCACTCCTACTCATATCTGAGTTTTGGTAAAAACTTTTGCATTTAATTTAAATCTGTTGGAGTTCACAGCAATCTCCTATGGGAAAAACATAAACGTGAACTATCCTGAAGTAGAGCCATGACATCAGAAGAAAAAAATTATATACTTTTTTCATTTTTTTGTTTCTGGAGATTGAAACCAGCAGTGCTTGTTCACTGGGCTACAGCCCCAGCCCTTTTTATTTTTTATTTTGAGACAGGTCTTGCTATGTTGCTGGCCTTGAACTTGTGATCCTCTTCCCTTAGCTCCTGAATTGCTGGGATTACTGGTGTGCACCACTGTGCCTGGATACCTTTGAGAAACATTACTTGGCAGAGTCTAGGCCCAGAGAGATAGGACACGTGGCCATGGATCCAGAAATGCCTTGTTAGGGGTTTTGTCAGAACTGCCAAGTCATAAAGACAAATGGGCCCAGATGTAGTCCATAGAAAATTTGAAATGTTAAATTCAAGATAAAACTTGACCAGGCCCAGAGGGTACAAGTAAATTGTAGGGGCAGGTAAGGTAATCCCCATGTTGTCTGCTGCTGCAGTTGCACAGGTACCCCTCCATTAGGTCAAATCTATGGCTGTGTTGTAGGAGGAGGTCTTATAAAACCAGCCAAGGCCCAAACTTGATTTCCAGAAGTGTCAACAAGGTACGTGGATTCAAACTAAATATGAATGTGACTGCATTATACATACACCTTTAGGGATGGTGTGTATATAATGCGAACAATAGTGGGCAGGGAGATTTTTCCCATAGATAAACTATTAGTGGTTCGTCTGGTCATCTACTTTGTGTAGAAGAAGTAGCCATAGATGAGATTATATGAGTATACCTGAACAGTAGCCAGTGAATAGGGGCCTAGACATAAAGGACTGACAGGTCAAAGACAAGGAAATCTAGGGAAGAGCATGTGAATAGATAGATGAAATTTGGCACAAAATGTGTAGATCTTCATGTCAAATTTTAACCCAACAGAAAGCATCCAATATAGTTAAGGCATTTGATGGTTAATTTTATGAGCCAACTTGACTGGGTCACAGGCTCCAGAGACATTTGGTCAAATATTCTTCTGGGTGTGTCTGAGGGTGTTTCTGGATTTAATTAACATATGAATTGGTAGAGTGAGAAAAGCAGATTGTCCTCACTAAGGAGGGTAGGCCTTACCTAGTCAGTTGGAGGCCTAAGTAGAACAAAAAAGCTGACCTTCCTGCAACTAAGGCAGAATTTCCTTCTGCTTGACTTCCTTGACATCAGTTTTTTTCTTGTCTCTGCCCTTGAACTGAAATATTGGCTCTTTCTGGGTGTTAAGCCTGCTGGGTTTTGAAGTAGAAACTATCCCGAGTCTCCAACTTGCCAACCACATATCCTGGGACTTGTCAGCATCCATCATTCTCCTTAGGTAGGTAGACAGATCTATAGATATGTCTGGTTGACCAATAGGTTCTGTATGATATACAGATACTACCCCAAAGTACACAGCTGAATGTTAGCCCCTTTCTGGGGAGTCTCTGGACCCTCCATTGGTAGAAATTTGAACAGTACACCTGGTTGTTCACTTTCCTTAGAAGGAGAAATGGCCATATGTGTGGTTATTTATCAGTTCATGTGCAGTGACCACTGGTTTGGTTAGATGGTCAAGCACTTGGAAAGAAAATATTTTAAAATTGGCAGTAAAGAAAGAAAAAGATTTTAAAATTGGGGGAAAATCATGTGGCTAGACCTCCCTGAATGGGCGGCGGGGTGGGGGAGAAGAAGATATTTCCATCCTATGTGACCTCAGCAGAGAATTTTGATAACCCAGTCTATGAATACCAATCAGCCTCCTTCCCCAGCCAGCCCTGTCATCACCAATGGGCTCATGAACAGTGTGGCTGTAGTGGCAGTGCTGGAGGTTATACACGGACTCAGCTTTCACTGAATTCTTAGGGAGCTTTCCACTCCCTAAGAACAACCTGGCAATAGCCACTACTCAGCGCCCTGTCTGCCAGTGGCACACACCAACATTGAGTTCCCTTACAACCTCTCTCTCCCTAGGGTGATCAGAGCTACTGGTGGCAGTTTAATTACATAGGATCCCTACCACTAAGGAAGAGGCAGCATTCTGTTATTCCTGAAAAAAATATTTACTCTAGATATAGATTTGCCTTCTCTGATGTAATGATTTTGCGCAAACTTCTTTGGATTTGCAGAATGCCTTATCATCATCATATTCTGCATAGCATTGCTTCTGATCAAGGAAATCACATCACAAGAAAAAAGAAGTGGGGAAATGGGTCCATGTTCTTAAGACTCACTGATCTTACCATGTTCTCTAACGTCCTAAGGTTGCTGGTCTATTAGAATGATGAAGTGTTCTTTAAAGACTTAGTCACAGCTCCAGGTAGGTGGTAACTCCTTGAAACACGGAGAGAGGCATCTCTAGAAGACTGCATATGCTCGGAATCAGTTTTCAAAATGTGGTGCTTCTTCTCTTATAACCAGAGTTTATGGGCCCAAAAGTCAAGGGGAAAGAGTGGAAGTGGCATCGCTTATTATTACCCCTAGTAGTCCACTAGCAAAATTTTCCTTTCTTTTCCTGTGACATTATATTTGACTTGCCTAGAAATCTTAGTTTGAAAAGGAGAAATACTTCTACCAGAAGATGTTTATAACTCCAGTGAAATGTAATTTAACACTACAGTTCAGTCACATTGGGCTCTTCAAGAATCTGAATCAACAAGCAAAGAAGGGGATTATAGTGTTGGCTAGGAAGATTGTTCCTGACTGCCAGTGGGGGAAATGGACTGCTTATTCCATAATGGTAGAAAGGAAGAATGTGTTTGGAATGAAGGAGAGTTTAGTGTACCATGCTTTGTGACTAAGTTCAATGGCAAATTTTAGTAACCCAGTCCAGACAAGATTGCTGATAGCCTAGAGATCTCAGGAATAAATGTTTGGGTCACCCACTGGAAAAGAATCACAACCAGCCTGGGCACTTGCTGAAGGCAAAGGGAATAATGAATGAGTAGTAGAAGGCAGCGATAAACACCAACTATGACCATCAGACTAGCTATAAAAAAAAAAAAGAGGGACTGTAATTGTCATGAATATTTCTGCCATATTTTGTTATGAATATGTATGCAAATATCTGTTTCTTCTCTTAATCTTTCATAGTGTAACATAAGATATATTGGCTTTATATGATAGTATTTAAGTATTGTTTATGAATTCATTAGTTAATTTAGTTTTGCGGTACTAGAAATTGAACCTAGGGGTGTTCTACCTCTTATTTTTAAAAATTTGATACAGGGTCTTGCTTAGTTACCCAGTCTGGCCTCAAACTTGCAACCCCCCTGTCCTGACCTCCTAAATAGCTGGGTTTATAGGCATACACCACAGTGCCTGGGTAAACATTGTTAATTTTATATGATAGTATTTGAGTTATGAGATATCAAGGAAAAAAGTAAAGATCACTCAAGGACTTTGCTTCCTCTTCTGGGAAATGGTTAATTTGTTTCTACTTGCATGCAGGATCATTGTATCATGTTACAAGATTATGTCAGGCAAAATTATGACATTATTTTCTTTATTTGGAAGTTATATATGGATTAAGAAGATGTGTATGAGTGCCACCTTGACAAGGGATGGGCCCAGGATGGTTCATTTCATGCTTCAAACTGACTGGGCTACAGGTTATTCAGACATTGTCCTGAGGTTACACATGGCTTCAGTGGTCTGTCCTCCCACTCACCACGGCCGCTGGAACTGCTGCTGCCACTGAATGTCCAGTCTGCCAGCCACAGAGACAAATGTTGAGCTCCCCTTTATGGAGGAGACCAATGGCCATGTGATGACAAGTTGACCACATTAGGCATCTTGCTTTTTCTCATTCCATAATACCAAAAGTACCTGGTAACTCTCAAAATCAACTGGAAGAGCTCTAATTTATGTATTTATTTTTTCTACTATTGTTTTAAATCCTTTTGATGCCTTTATTCATAAGAAATGTAGAACAGTTTTGTCAATACTTGAAAAAAAATGCAAGTAAACGTAATTTTAATTGATATTATCGGATTGTTTTCCAGGAAGGCTCTAATACTTCCTGTTTCCACTACAATAGGAGAATCTCTTTTTTTCCATATTCATGACAACTATAAGCATTATCACTTTTTATTTTTTGACAAATAGATTTGAAGTGACACCTCATTTGTTGGTTTAATTTATGTTTGTTTCACTGACTACTAGCAAATTTGCTGTTTTGTAAAACATTTATTGAGTACTAGATTTTTTTCCTAATGAATTGTCTGTTCATATCTTCTACTTTTCTACTAGTCTTTTATTCTCTTTCTGCTTCAATTTGTAAAACCTCAGTATTATAGTTTTGAATATTTTTCTTCCTTCTATCTTATAAATATTTTCTCTGAATCTATTATATATATTTATTGATTTTGATTATCTCTTTCATATTTATTCACACAAAACTTTAAAATTTGAATTGAGTAATATATTTCTATTTTTTTCTTTTATAACTTTTGCACATCTGTGATCCAAGCTACTTTGGAAGCTGAGACAGCAGGATCACAAATGCCAGGCTAGCCTGGGTAACTTACCAAGACCCTGTCTCAAAATAAGAAACAAAAAGGGCAGGGCTGTAGCTTAACATTTGTGAGCCCCATGGGTTCAATCCCTAATATCTAAAAGTGTGTGTGTGCATGTGTGTGTGTGTGTGTGTGTGTGTGTGTGTATTTTAAACTTTTGCCTTTTCAAGCTTTCCTGCCTACAGATTAAGTATATATAATCCTATATTTTTCCCTTCAAGAATTTTGTTTGTTTTACTGATTTTTGTTTGTTTGTTTTTGTTTTTGTGGTGCTGGGGATTTAACCCAGGGCCTTGTGCTTACAAGGCAAGCACTCTACCAGCTGATCTATATTCATAGCCCCTGTTTTATTGATTTTTAAGTTTGTAAAAATTCATTTGCAATGTATGTTTGTATTTGGCATAAAATATAGCTCTAAGGTTATTTTCTATTAAATAGATAGCTGTGCCAACATCATTTATTAAATAATGCATCTTTTCCACAATGATTTGGACCACACACCTTTATCTCATATTACTTTTCATATGTATACTGAGATCTCTTTCTGGATTCTTATTCTATTCAATTGAAGCTTGTTTACCTCCTTAAGTTCTGTAATGATTTGGTAACAGTGACTTTTTAGTATGTTCTAATATCTGTGTTTTTCTAACTTTATTTTGGTTTTCTTAGTCAATTTTTTTCATATAAACTTTAAATATACTTTATCACTTCTAACCCATACTTATACCCTATTAGATGATTTATTAGAATTTAACTAAATTATATACATCATTTTGAGAAATTGTACTTTTTAATATTAATCTCATCAAAACACATGAATGTGTTTCCTTTTGTTCAGAATTTGCTTTATGTTCTGATATAATATGTTATTATTTTCTTCATTTCAATTCTTTGTCCTTATTGTCAAATTTATCACTTAAGATTCTCTGGAGATGTTTTCTACCTATTGTAAATGCAATATTTTGTCTCATTTCTTTTTTAAAATTAATTAATTAATTCTGATTTGTTATATAGGACAGCAGAATGCATTTCAATTCATAGTATACATATAGAGCACAATTTTTCATGTCTGGTTATACACAAAAGTAGAGTCACACTATTTGTGTCTTCATACATGTTCTTAGGGTAATGATGCCCATCTCATTCCACTGTCTTTCCTACCCCCCTGCCCCCTCCCTTCCCCTCCTTCCCCCTTGCCCTATGGAAAGTTTCCTCCCATGCTGCCTCCCATCCCATCCCCTGTTACGGATCAGCATCCTCATATCAGAGAAAACATTTGATATTTGTTTTTTGGGGGGATTGGCTTACTTCACGTAGCATAATATTCTCCAACCTCATCCATTTACCTGCAAATACCATGATTTTATTCTCTTTTAATGCTCATTTCCTTTTTTGGAAGCTTATTAGAAGAATAGAGAAGGCTGGGGCTGGAGCTCAGGGGTACAGCACTTGCCTAGTATGGGTGAGGCCCCACATTAAAATAAATAAATAAATAAATAAATAAATAAATAAATAAATAAATAAAATAACTGTGGGGCTGGGGATATAGCTTAGTTGGTAGAGTTTCAATGGACTAGTGATTTCATTTACATTCAAAATGTAAAATTTTTCCCCAAAGACTACCTTAATTATACAATGCAGCAGTGGGATTTTCTATAATTTGTAATGCACAATTAAGAACGAACATAACCCTTTCTACATATAGATACATACCCCATATCTCTTCTACCTTCAACACATCCTCCTTGCCCCTTAGCCTCTTCTTTCCTTCCCACCTCTTCCTCTTCCTCTCCCATCCCAAATAACCTTTCTCACATGCTTGAATTCATCTTTTATGTACCTTCTCAGTGTGAGAGTCATATAGGTTGTTTATCTACATATAAGACACATATGAGCACATTCAATTTAATTACACCTGTGGATTTCAATGTCTATAGGCTTGTCCTCTACACAAATTCCTAGCTCACCTAATACCCTATACTGGTTTCTTTCCTATCCTAGTTTTAAACATTTCAGCAAATGTAGGTAATTTAGCAGTCGTCCACCCAGTTATTCAATCCATAAACTTAGAAATCACCCTTGAGTTACCTCAAAATTATTACCCCCAAAATATGTCCCAAATCTTTCTCCTTTTCCCCCATATCACTACTACCATACTTGTTTAAATGATTATCCTTTTTTCTAGAAATAATAACAAGTTAATAGAATGACAAAACATTATATCAGTGAATAAAATATTAAAGCATTGCCCTTTCCTCATTCAAAAACATGAAAAGGTTGTTGTTGTTACACATTTAAAGCACCAACTTATTGGAAACTAAGGACCAAGACTGGCCTGATATACAGAGACATAAATTTAGCATGGCAGAGATTACCCAAATGAGCAAAATGCATGATACCCATGTCCAGAGCTTTGAGAAAATCTCATCATATAACTCACTAATTTATTCAATGTTACATTGCCAATATAATGAGCATTTTTTTAAAAAAAATCTTCTATATTATAAATCCAAACCACAAAACATCTCTTAAAAATTATTTTACTCAAAAGTACAAATGGATTCCTGGAAATCATATTCACAATGCTTCCTAACTAGATTTTATGGAATCATAAATGTGTTTAGCTGTATCTTAGGGCTTAAACTCATTGGAATCATCCCACAATACTTTCTCATCATATTTACCTTGGGCATACATGTCCTCAAAACTAATAGTTATACAATGAAAATCAAACTAGTGTTCTAGGAAGGTATCAGTTTTTCTTCAGTAAAGAGATTAGAAATGACCCACTGTAAATAGTCTGTGCAACCAATATTTTGCCACACACAAATTAAGGCAGCCTTAATTATGCCATTTTCTATAGGTTACAAAATCATCGATAATGTGTTTTAAGACTAAAAAGCTCTTTTTTTTTTTTTTTGCCTAGATTCTGTAAACATTCTATTCCCCCAACCTGCAGCCGGCTGGACAATTTCTTCTAATAAATATATATACCCAGCTTCCCCTACATTGTGAAAAGAAGTTCACTAACTCCAGTCACATAGCTTTTGCTTCTATTTGAAATAAATTTGAGAACTTGAATCTATTTCAAAACTGACTTAATGACAAGGAGGATAACAACATTATAGGTTGCTCTGTGACACCTCTGCTTTATTCCTCAAAGGGTCTTTTCAAGCAGGACATCAGTTTTCTATGTCTCTGCCCTATGCTTGGCCTGGACCTATAGAGGTCCAGTGTTGCACATAAATCTACACATTATCTTTTGGTACAGTACAGAAAAAAACTTGTTTTTAGCACCTCACAATGAGCTAGAGCATCTCACTAACTGCTTCTGGTTTGCACTGCCACAATTCACCCTAAATTGTTACAGGATTCAGTTGAATTTAAGTCCTAATTGAATTTTTAAAACAATAGGAAGAAAAGAAAATCTTCATAAACTTAAAAAGACGAATTGAAATGGAAACTTGTTAGGGGGGAAGGGGCGGAGCTATTTGATGAATGTGGGTAAAACCAAAACAAAACCAAGATGTTTTAAGGAAAGAAGGTTTCCATGAATAGGAACTGCTCTATGAGAAGTTTGCTCTCCTTGCTCAGAGAAGCCTGAAGAGAGAGGAAAATAAATGTGGAGGAAAGAGTGCATATCAAAAAGCAAATGGCCATAGTCTGCCACTTCTTCAGTGTTTCCATTCTCTTTAAAAATGTGGTCAAACAGGGGAGGATGCACAGAGGCAATGGGCTCAGTGGAAACATTACCTCAAGAGAAAAAGCACTTCAGGACACACAGTTTGCTAACACATGTATCTTGAAGCCAGTCCCCTCTGGTGCCCATGTTCCACTGTAGAATATCCGTGACTGTGATGGGAGGAATCAGTTCCATAAAGACCTCACGGCAACACACACACTTCACTCCTGGTGTGTGTCTGGGAAGTCTGAAATCTGGGAAGTCTCAGAGCTAGCAGTCTGATCTCCATGACTGTTGAGCTTACACAGATTCCCCGCTAACCCCTAAGTAGAAATGAACATTTTTTACCTCCACCATACAGGAAAACCCATCAAGTCAACATTTGGATGGAAAACAGACCGCAAACATATGACCAAGGGCTTTGTTAATGCCATGAACGCTAATCTTAACTGAAAAGAAAACAGATCATAAATGACCTAACTTCAAACTTGGCAATGTTGTTGAATCCTTATTTTACATGTTTAAGAAGAAAGTGCCATACGGTCCAGAAATTCACAACAAACCCATTGGCAAAAATCACACACCAGAAGGAAGACAAGGCTCAAAAGGGCCAGGTTGACAAAGACAAGCCAAGAGTGACTTTCTTGGATACCAGGAAGTAAATCCCTAAGGATAAGAAGCCAGAGTACAGCAGACTTAGCACTTTATGCTCCATAGTTCACCTGCCAGCCAGATGATCTTCGAAAATTGTAAATCATTTTACTTCACTTTCCTGCTCAAAACTACCCAATGGATTCCTAACGCGTTTAGAATACAACCCAAATTGTAATCTTGGTCTAAGAGATCCGATATGAACCAGACCTCCCTTCTTGCTATTCTCATCTTCTTTCACCCCATTCTCTGCAGAATTTTCTCGCTAGTTTTTTTTTTTTTCACTAGCTTTCTTGTGATAATGTGTGAGCTTTATGATTTGCATGCCATTTAACCAGACCTGTACCTATATTTTATAGAGCTGGAAATCAGGAGTTCTTCTCTGGACACCTGACCTGATAAAAGCCTAGGGGCAACCTGTGCATCAGTGGTCTGTGTGTTGGAACAAAGATGTCAAGATCATTCAGTGGGGGAAAGAATAGTCTTTTCAACAAATGGTGGTAGGAAAACTGGCTAACCATATGTAAATCAATACATTTTATCCCTACTTCATAGTATTTTTAAAAATTAACTCAAAATATATCAAAGATCTAGGTGTAAGAGCTAAAACTATAAATTTCTTAGAAAATATAGGTATAATCCTCACAACTTTGGACGAAGCAGTGTTTTTTAAATATGATGCCCAAAACTTAACCAATCAAAGAAAATATAGATGACTAGGACTTGCCAAAATTAAAAACTTTTGTTTGTCAAAGGCCACTATCAACAGTGCAAAGAGACAACTAACTCACCAAGTAGGAGAAAATAGTTCCTTATCTATCATATAGCTCTTAAGAGTTTAGCATATAGAATATATAACTAACTCTTACAACTTTACAGTAAAAAAAAACCCAATTTAAAAATGGGCAAAGAATTTGAATAGAAATTTCTCCAGAGAAGATAAATCAATGACCACTCAACACCTGAAAAGATGTTTAACATGCCAATTAAAACAGCAATGATATACCAACTCACACTCTTGAGGATGGAAATAATTAAAAACAACCAGAAAGTAATAAATGTTGTCAAGGATGTGGAGAAAAGGAGCCTTCATACTTCACTAGTAGTAATGTAAAATGGTGTGGCCATGATGAAAATCGATTTAACCATTTATAAGAAAGTTAAATTGAATTCACCATGTGAATTCAGCAGGTCCACTTCTAGGTATGAATCAAAGAGAACTGAAAACATGTTACACAAAATTTGCACATGAATATTCTTCTTAGCATTACTAATAATAGAAATACAACACAAATGATCAGCTGCTGAATGTAATGTATCCATATAATGGAATACTATCCAGCCATAAAAAGAATGAAATACTGATGCATTCTACAACATGACTTAACTAGGTAACTTTTTTTTTTATTTGCAGTGTTGGGAATTGAACCCAGGGCCTCACACATTCTAGGCAAGAGCTCTGCCACTGAGTTATACCCACAGCCCTAGAAAACATTTTGCCAAATGAAAGAAGTCAAATGCATAAAGCTATATGTTATATGATTCTTTTTATATAAAATGTTTATAATATCATAATACATAAATAAATAAGAGCAGAAAATAGATTAGTGGTTGCTAGTGATTAAGAGGAGGAAAAAACAGGAAACAATTGCTAAAGGGGACAGGATCTCTTTTTGGTATGATAAAAATGTTCTGGAGTTAAATAGTGGTGATGGTTGCATAACTTTACGAATATGTGAAAACCCACTGAACTGTGGAAATGTTATAATGGCGTATGGTATGTAAATTTTATGTTAAATGTCCAAAATAAAAAATGCCTAGGGAGCTGGATGCGGTGGCACATGCCTATAATCTCAGTGGCTTGGGAGACTGAGGCACGAGGATTGCAAGTTCAAAGATAGCCTCAGTAAAAGTGAGGTACTAAGCAATTCCTTGAGACCCTGTCTCTAAATAAAATACAAAATAGGACTTGAGACGTGGCTCAGTGGTCAAGTGCCCCTGAGTTCAATCCCTGGTACGAAAAAAAGAAAAAAAAAAAGGCTGGGGAAAATATCAAGAATTCAATATTCCGAATGGATATACAAGTCAGCAAGCCGGGTAAGGAGGTCATAGTAGAGATGTAACTTTAGGATTAGATACTGATGGTTTATAAAGTGTTGATACTGTATCCATATTTAAAGATAATATGATTGAATATAAAGACTGTCCTGTGGACCCCACAAAGCAACCATTAGAACTAATGAACATTTTTTCATATATTTGTTGATTGATTGTATATCATCTTCTGAGAAGTGTCTGTTCAGGTCCTTGGCCCATTTATTGATTGGGTTATTTGATTTTTTGGTGTTTAGCTTTTTGAGTTCTTTATATACCCTAGAGATTAATGCTCTATCTGATGTGTGAGGGGTAAAAATTTGCTCCCAAGATGTAGGCTCTCTATTCACCTCACAGATTGTTTCTTTTGCTGAGAAGAAATTTTTTTAGTTTGAATCCATCCCATTTATTGATTCTTGATTTTAATTCTTGCACCACAGAAGTATTATTAAGGAAGTTGGGGCCTAGTCCAACATTATGGAGATTTGGGCCTACTTTTTCTTGTATTAGATGCAGGGTTTCTGGTTTAATTCCTAGATCCTTGATCTACTTTGAGTTGAGTTTTGTGCATGGTGAGAGATAAGCGTTTAATTTCATTTTGTTGCATATGGATTTCCAGTTTTCCTAGCACCATTTGTTGAAGAGGCTCGCTTTTCTCCAATGAATGTTTTTGGCACCTTTGTCTAATATAAGATAATTGTAATTTTGTAGGTTAGTCTCTGTGTCCTCTATTCTGTACCATTTGGTCTACCAGTCTGTTTTGGTGCCAATTCTATGCTGTTTTTGTTACTATTGCTCTATAGTATAGTTTAAGGTGTGGTATAATGATGCCACCTGCTTTACTCTTCTTACTAAGGATTGCTTTAGCTATTCTGGGTCTCTTATTTTTCCAGATGAATTTCATGATTGCTTTTTCTATTTCCATGAGGAATTTCATTGGGATTTTGATTGGAATTGCCACCTCACTCCAGTCAGAATGGCAGCTATTAAGAATATAAACAACAACAGGTGTTGGCGAAGGATGTGGGGGAAAAGGCACATTTATACATTATTGATAGGACTGTAAATTAGTACAGCCAATATGGAAAGCAGTATGGAGATTCCTTAGAAAACTGGGCATGGAACCACCATTTGACCCAGCTATCCCACTCCTCGGTCTATACCTAAAGGACTTAAAAACAGCATACTACAGGGACACAGACACATCAATGTTTATAGCAGCACAATTCACAGTAGCTAAACTGTGGAACCAAACAAGAAGCCCTTCAGTAGATGAATGGATAAATAAAATGTGGTATATATGCACAATGGAATATTACTCAGCAATAAAAGAGAATGAAATCAAGGCATTTGTAGGTAAATGAATGGAGTTGGAGGATATAATGCTAAGTGAAGTTAGCCAATCCAAAAAACCAAATGCTGAATATTTTCTTTGATATAAGGAGGTTGATTCATAGTGGAGTTGGGAGGAGGGGCATGGGAAGATTAGATGCGCTCTAGATAGGGTAAAGGGGTGGGAGGGGAAGGGAGGGGGCACTGGAGTAGAAAAGGGTGGAATGAAGTGGACATCATTACCCTAAGAACATGTATAAAGACACAACTGGTGTGAATATACTTTGTATACAGAGATATGAAAAATTGTGCTTTATATGTGTATTATGAATTGTAATGCATTCTGCTGTCATATATAATAAATTAGAATAAAAAATTAAAAACAAAAGAATTTTGTCCAAAGCAACAAACTTTGTCAAAATTTTAATACACTTAATTACTTTTACCAGACTGAACTTTGCAGTAATTTTAAGTGAGACTCATAAAATTTATTTTCTAGAAAACTTTTGCAACTTTATATGTGTATATATATATTTTTTTAATTTTTAATTTTTTATGCATTAAGGTTTTGCTTTCACTATCCTTTGCCATATTCTGGAAAAATCAGATAATTTAGTTTAGGACAAAACTAGTCTCCTCATTTCTTTGATAAACAAAAGCACATTCCATAAACAAATCTATAAAATAAAACTTTCTCTATATACACATGTCCTACTTGGTTCTGTTTCTCTGGAGAACTCTAATGTGTACAAAGCTGTTATTCAAACTCGTAGTAAAAAATCTAAATAAAGAGTTTATTTTGAGGATAGAGTGCCAGGGATCCCAGCAGCCTGCAGCAGGGCCCGGAGATCCAGGCCAACTGATTCGCGTGGCCTGCCCTGCGGCTACAGAAGGCGTGGCGCCTCAGTGAAGCCATTAATTGGCAAGCAGGGAGGTTAGGGAAGGCCATTAGGTGGAATCCCACCAGCCAAGCCCACACGGACCCTTGGGCCGAGCACGGGTTCTCAGAAGGGGAAGGAAGCGGTACAGTCCCATCCCCCACAGCGGACACTCCGCCGAGGCAGTCAGCGGCCACCATCCGGGAAAGCTGAAGGATACACCGCCACTCTCCTTCAGAGTGCGACATCAAAACAGCGGACACTCCATCCAGGCAGTCAGTGGCCACCATCCGGGAAAGCTGAAGAATACACCACCACTCTCCAACAGCTTGCAACATCAAAACAGCCAGCAGCAGGACCCCGGAGATCCAGGCCAACTGATTCGCGTGGCCTGCCCCGCAGCTACAGAAGGCGTGGCGCCTCAGAGAAGCCATTAATTAGCAAGCAGGGAGGTTAGGGACTGCCATTAGGTGGAATCCCGCCAGCCAAGCCCACCGCCCACGCCCGGAACAGGCCCAGCGATCTGCCAGCATTGTAGTCACGACACCCCAATTGGAATAGGGACAGAGCAGAGCCGCCTTCCACTCCCGGAACAGGCCCAGAGAGCCGCCAGCGTGGTAGACACGTCACCCCAATTGGAGTAGGGGCACAGCCGCCGCCCGCACCTGCAAGGGAGACTTTTCAAGTATACAAGAGCAACATAAATAAATAGGGGGTAAATTTCAAAACACAACAGTTGCACCAAGCAGAAAGAAACGCGAGCAGTATGAAAAGACAAGGAAAGAAAGGACCACAAGCAATGCAGGTCAACTCAACTTTAGAAGAGGTAATAGCTGCAACAGATGGAATATCAGATAAAGAGTTCAGGATATATATGCTTCAGATGATCTGGAGTCTCAAGGAAGACATGAGACAGCAAAATCAGACAATGAAAGATCACATTGACAAACAAATCCAGGAAGTAAAAGATCAATTTCACAGGGAGATAGAGGTAATAAAAAACAAACAAATTGAAATTCTAGAAATGCAGGAAACAATAAACCAACTTAAAAACTCAATTGAGAATACTACCAGCAGAGTAGATCACTTAGAAGAGAGAACATCAGACAATGAAGACAAAGTATTTCAACTGGAAAAGAACATAGACAGCTCAGCAAGTCTGCTAAGAAACCATGAGCAGAACATCCAAGAATTATGGGACAATATCAAAAGACCAAATTTAAGAGTCATTGGGATACAGGAAGGCACAGAGCTCCATTCCAAAGGAATAAACAGTCTATTCAGTGAAATAATACGAGAAAACTTCCCAGAATTGAAGATTGAGACAGAATCCCAAATCCTAGAAGCCTACAGGACGCCGAATGTGCAAAATCATAAGAGATCCACACCTAGACACATTATAATGAAGATGTCCAACATACAGAATAAGGAGAGAATTTTAAAAGCTGCAAGAGAAAGAAAGCAGATTACATTTAGGGGTAAACCAATCAGGATAACAGCTGATCTCTCAACACAGACTCTGAAAGCTAGAAGATCCTGGAATAACATATTTCAAACACTGAAAGACAATGGGCTCCAACCAAGAATCGTGTATCCGGCGAAATTAAGCTTCAGGTTAGAAGATGAAATTAAAACCTTCCACAATAAACAAAAGTTAAAAGAATTCGCAGCTAGAAAACCATCTCTTCAAAAAATCCTTGGCAAAACATTACAGGAAGAGGAAATGGAAAACAACATTGAAAACCAACAATGGGAGGTAGGACAGTAAAGGGGGGAAAGTAGTCAAAGAGGATAACAAATCAGGTTTAGTAACATCAATAAACAAATATGGATAGAAGAACAAACCATATCTCAATAATAACCCTAAATGTTAATGGCTTAAACTCACCAATTAAGAGACACAGGCTAGTAGAATGGATCAAAAAACAAGACCCAACAATATGCTGTCTACAGGAGACGCATTTGATAGGAAAAGATATACATAGACTGAAGGTGAAAGGTTGGGAAAAATCATATCACTCATATGGACCGCGGAAACAAGCAGGAGTGTCCATACTCATATCTAATAAAATAGATTTCAAGCCAAAGCTAATCAAAAGGGATAAAGAAGGACACTTCATACTGCTCAAGGGAACCATACACCAACAAGACATAACAATCATAAATATATATGCCCCAAATAATGGTGCAGCTGTATTCATCAAGCAAACTCTTCTCAAGTTCAAGAGTCTAATAGACCAACATACAATAATCATGGGAGACTTCAACACACCTCTCTCACCACTGGACAGATCTTCCAAACAAAAGTTAAATAAGGAAACTATAGAACTCAATAACACAATTAACAACCTAGACTTAATTGACATATATAGACTATACCACCCAACATCAAGTAGCTACACTTTTTTCTCAGCAGCACATGGAACCTTCTCAAAAATAGACCATATACTATGTCACAGGGCAACTCTTAGACAATACAAAGGGGTAGAGATAATACCATGCATCTTATCTGATCATAATGGAATGAAACTGAAAATCAATGATAAAAGAAGAAAGGAAAAAGCAAGCATCACCTGGAGAATGAACAATAGGTTACTGAGTGATCAATGGGTTTTAGAAGACATCAAGGAGGAAATTAAAAAATTCCTAGAGTTAAATGAAAACACAGACACAACATATCGGAATCTATGGGACACATTGAAAGCAGTTCTAAGAGGAAAATTCATTGCTTGGAGTTCATTCCTCAAAAAAAGAAAAAACCAACAAATAAATGATCTCATACTTCATCTCAAAATCCTAGAAAAAGAAGAGCAAAACAACAGCAAAAGAAGTAGAAGGCAAGAAATAATTAAAATCAGAGCTGAAATTAATGAAATTGAAACAAAAGAAACAATTGAAAAAATTGACAAAACTAAAAGCTGGTTCTTTGAAAAAATAAATAAAATTGACAGACCCTTAGCCATGCTAACGAAGAGAAGAAGAGAGAGAACCCAAATTACTAGCATACGGGATGAAAAAGACAATATCACAACAGACACTTCAGAAATACAGAAGATAATCAGAAATTACTTTGAATCCTTATACTCCAATAAAATAGAAGATAGTGAAGGCATAGATAAATTCCTTGAGTCCTATGATCTGCCCAGATTGAGCCAGGAGGATATAGACAACCTAAACAGACCAATAACAATAGAGGAAATAGAAGAAACCATCAAAAGATTACCAACTAAGAAAAGCCCAGGACCGGATGGGTATACAGCAGAGTTTTACAAAACCTTTAAAGAGGAACTAACACCAATACTTTTCAAGCTATTTCAGGAAATAGAAAAAGAGGGAGAACTTCCAAATTCATTCTACGAGGCCAACATCACCCTGATTCCGAAACCAGACAAAGACACATCAAAGAAGGAAAACTACAGACCAATATCTCTAATGAACTTTGACGCAAAAATCCTCAATAAAATTCTGGCGAATCGGATTCAAATACATATCAAAAAAATTATACATCATGATCAAGTAGGATTCATCCCTGGGATGCAAGGCTGGTTTAATATACGGAAATCAATAATTGTTATTCACCACATCAATAGACTTAAAAATAAGAACCATATGATCATCTCAATAGATGCAGAAAAAGCATTCGACAAAGTACAGCATCCCTTTATGTTCAAAACGCTAGAAAAATTAGGGATGACAGGATCATACCTCAACATTGTAAAAGCAATCTATGATAAGCCACAGGCCAGCATCATTCTGAATGGAGAAAAATTGAAGGCATTCCCTCTAAGATCTGGTACAAGACAGGGATGCCCTCTCTCACCACTTCTGTTCAACATAGTCCTCGAAACACTGGCCAGAGCAATTAGACAGTCAAAAGAAATTAAAGGCATAAAAATAGGAAAAGAAGAACTTAAATTATCACTATTTGCAGATGATATGATTCTATACCTAGCAGACCCAAAAGGGTCTACAAAGAAGCTATTAGAGCTAATAAATGAATTCAGCAAAGTGGCAGGATATAAGATCAACACGCATAAATCAAAGGCATTCCTGTATATGAGCGACAAATCCTCTGAAACGGAAATGAGGACAACTACTCCATTCACAATATCCCCCCAAAAAATAAAATACTTGGGAATCAACCTAACAAAAGAGGTGAAAGATTTATACAATGAAAATTACAGAACCCTAAAGAAAGACATAGAAGAAGACCTTAGAAGATGGAAAAACATACCCTGCTCATGGATAGGCAGAACTAACATCATCAAAATGGCGATATTACCAAAAGTTCTCTATAAGTTCAATGCAATGCCAATCAAAATCCCAACAGCATATCTTGTAGAAATAGATAAAAGAATCATGAAATTCATATGGAATAATAAAAGACCCAGAATAGCAAAAACAATACTAAGCAGGAAGTGTGAATCAGGTGGTATAGCGATACCAGACTTCAAACTATACTACAGAGCAATAGTAACAAAAACAGCATGGTACTGGTACCAAAACAGGCGGGTGGACCAATGGTACAGAATAGAGGACACAGTAACCAATCCACAAAACTACAACTATCTTATTTTTGATAAAGGGGCTAAAAGCATGCAATGGAGGAAGGATAGCATCTTCAACAAATGGTGCTGGGAAAACTGGAAATCCATTTGCACCAAAATGAATCTGAATCCCTATCTCTCGCCGTGCACAAAAGTTAACTCAAAATGGATCAAGGAGCTTGATATTAAATCAGAGACACGGCATCTGATAGAAGAAAAAGTTGGTTATGATCTACACGCTGTGGGATCGGGCTCCAAATTCCTCAATAGGACACCCATAGCGCTAGAGTTAACAAATAGAATCAACAAATGGGACTTACTCAAACTAAAAAGTTTTTTCTCAGCAAAAGAAACAATAAGAGAGATAAATAGGGAGCCTACATCCTGGGAACAAATCTTTACTCCACACACTTCAGATAGAGCCCTAATAACCAGAATATACAAAGAACTCAAAAAATTAGACAATAAGATAACAAATAACCCAATCAATAAATGGGCCAAGGACCTGAACAGACACTTCTCAGAGGAGGACATACAATCAATCAACAAGTACATGAAAAAATGCTCACCATCGCTAGCAGTCAGAGAAATGCAAATCAAAACTACCCTAAGATACCATCTCACTCCAGTAAGACTGGCAGCCATTAGGAAGTCAAACAACAATAAGTGCTGGAGAGGATGCGGGGAAAAGGGCACTCTTGTTCATTGCTGGTGGGACTGCAAATTGGTGCAGCCAATTTGGAAAGCAGTATGGAGATTTCTCGGAAAGCTGGGAATGGAACCACCATTTGACCCAGCTATTCCCCTTCTCGGTCTATTCCCTAAAGCCCTAACAAGAGCATGCTACAGGGACACTGCTACATCGATGTTCATAGCAGCTCAATTCACGATAGCAAGACTGTGGAACCAGCCTAGATGCCCTTCAATAGATGAATGGATAAAAAAAATGTGGCATTTATACACTATGGAGTATTACTCTGCATTAAAAAATGACAAAATTATAGAATTTGGAGGGAAATGGATGGCATTAGAGCAGATTATGCTAAGTGAAGCTAGTCAATCTTTAAAAAACAAATACCAAATGACTCCTTTGATATAAGGGGTGTAAACAAGGACAGGGTAGGGACGAAGAGCTTGAGAAGAATATTTACAGTAAACAGGGATGAGAGGTGGGAGGGAAAGGGAGTGAGAAGGGAAATTGCATGGAAATGGAAGGCGATCCTCAGGGTTATACAAAATGTCATATAAGAGGTAAGGAGGGGTAAGTCAAGAGAATACAAATGGAAGACATGATTTACAGTAGAAAGGGTAGAGAGAGAAAAGGGGAGGGGAGGGGAGGGGAGGGGAGGGGGGATAGTAGACAATAGGACAGACAGCAGAATACATCAGACACTAGAAAGGCAATATGTCAATCAATGGAAGGGTAACTGATGTGATACAGCAATTTGTATACGGGGTAAAAGCGGGAGTTCATAATCCACTTGAATCAAACCGTGTAATATGATGTATTAAGAACTATGTAATGTTATGAACGACCAATAAAAAAAAAAAAAAAAAAAAGAGTTTATTTTGAAAAAACAACAACAACTAATGAGTAAATTTAGAGAATTCCTAGATATAGGGTCATAAACAAAAATCAATTGTATATTTAAATACTATAGCAAACAACTGGAAAATGAAATTTTTAAAATTACATTTATAATAATATTAAAAACCTAAAATACTTAGAAATAAACAAAAGATATATAAAACCTCTATTGTAAAAATTGAAAAACATTGCTGAGACAAAGTTTTAAAAACCTAGATAAATCAGGAAACATACTATATTCATGGGTTGACTGATTCAGTATTGGTAAAGTATCAGTTCTCCTCCAAATACATCTATAGATTCAATGAAATCACAATTTTATAATTCCACTGGCTTTTTTTTTCAATTGATAGACCTATTCTAAAATTTATATGAAAGCAAAAAAAAAAAAAAAAAGGTGTGGAGGGATGTCTAGAATATCCAAAGGAAATTTGCAAAAGCACAACAAAGTTGGAGAACTAACATTAGTTGACTTCAGTTTTTAAAATAAATCTAAAATAATGAAGGCACTGAACTGCTGGGAAAAGGTTCAACAAATAGAAGAGTAGAACTGAAGAGAAATCCCAGAAACAGACTCACACTTACTTATTTGATTTTTTTACAAAGATGGCAGATCAAAGGAAAATCTTTTCAACAAATTGTGCTAGAACGATTGAACATCAATATGGAAAAAAAGTGACTCTTAACGCCTACCTCAAATCATACACAAAAAAGAATTCTAGATTGATTATAAACCCAAACACAAAAATTAAAACTATAAAGCATCAGAAGAAGACATAAGAGAATATCTTCATGACTTGTAGGTAAGCAAAAGTTCTTAGAAAAACCCAGACTTACCTGGCCATAAAAGAACAGATTGATAAATTTAGACAATAAAAATTTAAGGTGGCAGCCACAGAGAGGAGGCCCTGGCTCCCACACCAAGGAGAAGTATGAGCTGATCCAGAAGGTCAAACTAGCCAAGCAGCCCAGGCACTATGATGACATGGCCACCTGCACGAAGTCCATGACCCAGCAGAGCTCTCCACTGGGGAGCACAACCTGTTCTCAACTGACCTACAGGAACGTGGTCAGGGGCCGCAGGCAGGTATGCCTGGAGGATCATCTTCAGCATTGAGCAGAAAACTCACACCTTTAACAAGAATTTGCAGCTGATTAGGACTATTGGGAGAAAGTGGAGTCGGAACTGAGATTTATATGCACCTTGGTCCCAGAATTGTTGGGTAAGTATTAATAGCCAATGTAAATCCAGAGACTAAAGTCTTCTATCTGAAAATGAAGGGAAATCACTTCCGTACCTTGTTGAAGTGATGATCAGAAACAGACAGTAGATAATTCCTAAGGAGCTTACCAAGAGGCATTTGACATAAACAAAAAAGAGGTACAAGCACACACCCAGTCTGCCTCAGGCTGGCTCTTAATTTTGCTGGGTTTCACTGTGAGATCCCTAAAACCCCAGAGCTTTCCTGAACAGTAGATAAAATTGACTTTTTTTTTTTTTTTTTGTACCAGGGATTGAACTCAGAGGCACTCAACCACTGAGCCACATCCCTAGCCCTATTTTTTTTTTTTTTTTTTTAGAGACAGGGTCTCACTGAGTTGCTTAACACCTCGCCTTTGCTGAGGCTGGCTCACAATCCTCCTGCCTTAGCCTCCAGAGCCGCTGGGATTACAGGTGTGCACCACCATACCTGGCTACATCAATTTTTGATGAGTCCTTTGCAGAACTTGATAAACTGAAGACTCATACAAGGAGAGCATCCTTGTTATGCAGTTGCTTAAAGACAACTTAACATTTTGGATATCGGACAGAGAAGGAGAAGATTGTGACAGAAGGGGCCAAAAACTACATACAGGCTGTCATCCTTCCCTTTAAGAAATCTTTTTACACATCTCCATTCCTTATTCTTCTTGGTTTCCGCAAGCAAAGAAACCCATTCATGTATGGAATCAACTGTTCATAACCTTTTCACACTGCAGCTTTGAGTAAAAGCCATTCCTTGATTTGTTTTTTTAGCTTTCCTGGTATGCAGTTACTGCAGTAGGTAAGTATTAATAGCTTCATTTCATATAAACATAAGTAACTTCTAAAAACTTAGTCAAGAATTAAAAATCTGTCTGGTGTTTAAGTAATCTGAACCAGTTCTTCAATGACTGTGCTTTTTATTACTGTGAAGATAAGAAAATGTATTTAATTATGATTTAAAGAGTGTTCTAGCCAGGTATGGTGGTGCACTCTTGTAATCCCAGCAATTCAGGGAGGCTGAGGCAGGAGAATTGCAAGTTGGCGAGCAACCTTAGCAACTTAGTGAGACCCTAAGCAACTTATCAAGACCTTATCTCAAAAAATAAAAAGGGCTGGGGTTGTGGTTAAGCACCCCTGGGTTTAATCCCCATTACCAAAAATAAATTAAATAATATTGTTGTATATAACTTCTTAATTTCTACATTCCCTTCCTTATTTAGTTTGAATGGGAAAGCACTTGAAATTTCTAGGCCAGGGGTCACAAAGTGAAATGCCTCCTGTATAGCACATATTGTGGGAGGGTGCATTTGTCTGTGAAAACAGGAAGTTTCCTTTTTCATTGTTCATTTGTTTAAGTTGACAACTTCCCTTCCCATTAAAAATTCACTTATGGGTTGGGGATGTGGCTCAAGTGGTAGCGTGCTCATCTGGCATGCGTGAGGCACTGGGTTCGATCCTCAGCACCACATAAAAATAAAATAAAGATATCGTGTCCACCTAAAGCTAAAAAATAAGTATTAAAAAAAATTCACTTATCAGTTGGGTGCTGTGGTGCATGCCTGCAATCCCAGGGGCTCGGGAGGCTAAGGCAGGAGAATTGTAAGTTCAAAACCAGCCTCAGCAAAAGTGCAGCACTAAGCAACTCAGTGAGAACCTGTCTCTAAATAAAATGCAAAACAGGGCTGGGGATGTGGCTCAGTGGTCAAGGGCCCCTGAGTTCAGTTCCTGGTACCCCCTACAAAAATTCACTTATGCCTCCTGCCTTTGTAGTTCTGGTATTCACTTTATTATGTAATTGAAGTAGTACATTGCTGCCAGAATACAAGCATTGTTTTTGGCAAATTAAAGTGCATGTCAATTCTTAATATACTGGAAAGGGGAAATAAAAGTACACAAGTCCAAATTTAAAACTTTAGTAATTTTCCACACAGATTTGTACACGTGTGAGAGGGTGTCCAGTTTGTCTAATTATTATTCTTTACAGAGTTGGACCACTATTGTGCATTGCTAACCATTGGCTGTAGTCCCAAAAAAGCCTTGTGAAAAAGTTATGCCCCGTGTAACAGCAGAGTAACATAAAATAAAATTACATTTTATAAACCATTTACTATTGCTTTGTAACAATTGCATTCCCAGCCAGATGAATTTACTACTTTGTGAAGTATATTGATACTCTCTTCTTCTATTATATAAAATGTAGTAGTGGTACATATATTTCTGCTTTGTGGTACACTTGTCTGGGAATTCCTGAAAATGTGTAAAATTGGACTACAACTTCTTAGTATTTTACTGTAGATCAGTCTCATGGTCCTTCACTTCCTCAAATGTAATGGTACCTGGCTAAATGTTATGGAATAAAGTGGACATTTTAAAATAAAAAATTAAAACTTCTGTTCATCAAAAATGAATAATCAGGCCGTAGACTTAGAGAATATAGTCACAAATATATTAACTCACAAATATTATAACTCTTATAACAATATTAAAAAGATAAACAGTACAATTTTTAAAATTGCAAGAGTCTTGGATACTTTATAAGAATGTGATTAAAAAGCACACAAAAAGCATCCTCCACATCAGTAGTCATGAAGTAAAGTAAATTGAAGCTACAACGAAATACCATTATACTCCTATCTACACGGCTAATTCTTAACAAGAAGATCAAAGGTTGGCAAGGATGTGAGCAACCGTAACTTGAATTCTTATATGTTGAAAAGTGTAAAATGGAATAAACCTTTGAAAAAGGGTATGGCAGCTTCTTATAATTTCCTGTATCTGGATGTAAGTAAGTATTTATATCCAGCAGCTATACCAAGGGCCATGGACTGAAACAATGAGCCAGAATAAATATTTCTTCCTTTTAAGTTATTTATCTTAGATATTTTGTCACAGTGACAGAAAGCTAACTAACATACCTACTACTCTTCTGGACAATACCAGGATCTTAGAATGTTTTTAACTTTAATTATGAGTAACATCAGTAACTATGTAAGTATGTACATTCAGATACAGAAAATTGTGGGGGTAAAGTGAGAGGGTAAAGGTGATTAAAAGAGAGTTCTGAGTCTCAACTTTAGTATTTAGAGGTCACAGAAAAAAAAAGTGCCGAAATAGCTCAGTTGGTAGTTTCTTGCTTTGCACTCACAAGGCCCTGGGTTCAGTCCCCAGAAACACCAAAAAAAAAAAAAAAAAAAAGTGAGAAAGGAAACAATACATCAGTAAAAAAAAAAAAAAAAAAAAAAAAATAAGAGTATAGAGGCTGGGTTGTGAATCAGCAATAGAATGCTTGCCTAGCACATGAGGGGCACTGAGTTCAAACCTCAGCATCACATAAAAATAAGTAAAATATAGGGCAGGGCACTCAGTTCAATCCTCAGCATCACATAAAAATAAATAAAATATAGGTATTGTATCCAACTACAACTAAAAAAAAATTTTTAAAAAATTAAAAAATAAAACTATAATGTCATGGATGCCAAGAGAATAAAGTATACTGAACTTTCTGTTCCTAAGATTGTCTTTGTATCTTTTTTGGCTTAATATCTGTTTTGTTTAATGTTATCCTTAAGTTCCTTCTGGTCAGTAATAGGCTAGAAAATTTGTTTTCCATCATTTTATTTTCAATTGTTTGTATACCTATAACTTAGGTATGTCTCCAAAGTGACATCAAGCTTTTTTAAAAAGCAAACTGAGAATATCTGCTTTTATCTAATAATTTGAATCCATTTTATTTATTGTCATACTAATTAATTGGATATGATATTATTTTGGGTTTATTTTTACTTCCTTTTAAGTGACAGCTTATTTTTTCTTATATTCTGTTGAAATAATTAATTTTTACCTCCAATTTTTATCCTAGTTATTGTTCTTAGTAGTTTCCTATAAATTTTTAACATATGCACTTGGTTAGCATGCACAGGGCCCTGGATTCCACCCCCAGCACCACACACATGCACAAAATTTAACATATGTATTTAATGAAGTATAAAGTTAATCATACCTCTACTATTATGGTTTGGATCTTAAATGTCCCCCCAAAATTGGTGTGTCAAAGGCTTGGTTCCCAGCCTATGGCACTATTGGGAAGTTGTGGAAACTTTAGTAGGAGATAGGACCTAGAGGAAGGAAGTGAGATCACTAGGGGCATATCCATGGAGGGGACTGGGACTCTGGCACCTCCTTTCTCTCTTTGCTTTCCTCTACCATGTACATCTACCATCATGGACTGCCTCGCCACAGGCCTAAAAGCTGCTGTCCCAAGCAACCATGGATTGAAACATCTGAAACAATGAGCCAGAATAAGTATTTCCTCCTTTTAAGTTATTTATCTTAGATATTTTGTCACAGTGACAGAAAGCTAACTAACATACCTACTACTCTTCTGGACAATACCAGGATCTTAGAATGTTTTTATCTTTAATTATAAGTAACATCGTAACAAAATGGTGCAGTAAGTTCCTGTAAAAATCCTATCCTCCATAAAAGCAATTAGAACTTCAGCAAAAAGGAAATGTCAAAATAAACTTTTTCAGAATTCTGGAAATTAGCCAAGACCTTGCTGCAATCAAGGAAATTTATAAGAATAGTGAGTTTTGTGACATTTTAATTTTCTCTATTCTCATTCTTTTTCCCAGTTCTACAGTAGCCCTGAAAACAGCTTGTAACCATGAAACAAGCTTCCTAGTAGCTGCTTGAGAGAAAAGAACTAGGTTGGGATTTCTTCAAGACCTTATTCCCTGATAATGACCTTTGACATATCTCATGGTTCCCTATGGAACACTACTCAAAAAGTAGTCTTTATTTAACCTGACTCAATATTCACCCCGTGTATATAGCCTTTTCCCTGTGTGTATTGGTTCAGAACAATCAGAAGCTACTATTTAACGCTGAGCTGCCTATGGCAGTGAAGAATGTTGGAGCTCACAATAGGCTAACTAAAAAACTTTGAAAAGCTCTAATGCATTTCTTGTAGTCTGGAAGGATGTACTCCTGCCTAGGGCTGTGCGCGTATCCCTATGTGTACATGCTCAGGAAAGACTTGAGATTCTCCTAAATTCTCATCTTTGGCTAACCTTAAAGCATTGTGCAAGAATGAATTGAAGGTTTAGGAAGAGTTGAAAACTGCCCAGCTGAGAGTTAAAATCATGTCTTCGTGTCTTTATATTTGAACAGAGCCGCTAAGCAAAGAATATTCAATAGAAACCCTCTCCAAGGAGGCTCAGATGTTGGACGTACTAAGTAAAGACTTTAAGTCAGTTAATTTAAATATATTCAAAGAAATCATGTCTAAAGGCCTTTAGAGAAAGTATGAGAATTACCAAATATAGAATGTCAATAAGATGATACAAATTACAAAAAAGAAACAAATAGAAATGCTGGAGTTGCAAAGCGCAGTAACTGAGATGAAATGTTTTTTAAAAAAATATTTTTTTAGGGGCTGGGGATGTGGCTCAAGCGCTAGCGCGCTGGCCTGACATGCGTGCGGCCCGGGTTCGATCCTCAGCACCACATACCAACGAAGATGTTGTGTCCGCCGAGAACTAAAAAATAAATATTAAAAAATTCTCTCTCTCTCTCTCTCTCTTTAAAAAAATATTTTTTAGTTGTTAATGGACGTTTATTTTATTTATTTATACGTGGTGCTGAAAATCGAACCCAGAGAGTCACACATGCTAGGCAAGTACTCTGCCACTGAGCCACAACCCCAACCCCTTCACCTCTTTTGTTAGATTCATTCCCCAAATATTTTATTTTCTTTGAGGCTGTTGTGAATGGGATAGTTTTCCTAATTTCTCTTTCAGTTGATTCATGACTTACGTGTAGAATAAGAATTGACTTATAGGTGTTAATTTTATATCCTGCTACATTGCTGAATTCATTTATGAGTTTAAGAAGCTTTCTGGTGGAGTTTTTTTTTTGGGGGGGGGACTTCTAAATACAGAATTATGTCATCAGCAAATAGAGATAGTTTGAGTTCCTCTTTTCCTGTTTGTATCCCTTTAATTTCTTTTGTCTAATTGATCTGGCTAGAGTTTCTAGGACTATGTTGAATAGAAGTGGTGATAGAGGGCATCCTTGTTCCTGTTTTTAAGAGGGAATGCTTTCAGTTTTTCTCTGTCTAAAATGATGTTGGCCTTAGATTTAGCATGTATACCTTTTATAATGTTGAGGTATATTCCTACTGACCCTTGTTTCTCTTGTGTTTTGAGCACAAATGGATGCTGTATTTTGTTAAATGCTTTTTCTGCATCTATGAGATAATCATGTGATTTTTGTCTTTAAGTCTTTTGATGTGATGAATTACATTTATTGATTTCTGTATGTTGAACCAGCCTTGCATCCCTGGGATAAACCCCACTTGATCATGATGCATTATCTTTTAAATATGTTTTTGTATGCGATTTGCCAGTATTTTATTGAGAATTTTTACATCTATGGTCACCTGAAATTTTCTTTCCTTAAGGTGTCTTTGTCTGGATTTGGTATCAGGGTGATACTAACTTCATAGAATGAGTTTGGAAGTGTTCTCTCCTTTTCATGGAATAATTTGAGGAGGATTGGTGTAGTTCTTCTTTGAATGTCTGTTAGAACTCGGCTGAGAATATGTCTGATCCTGGGCTTTTCTTTCTTGGTAAGCATTTGATGGCATCTTCAATTTTATTGGTTGAAATTGATGTGTTTAAATTTTCTATGTCCTTGTCCTTCTAGGTCATAATGTCTCTAGAAATTTGTTGATGTCTTCAAGATTTTCTATTAGTGTATACATTTTCAAAATAAATTCTGATTATCTTCTGTATTTGAGTAGTGTCAATTGTGATATTTTCCTTTTCATCGTCAATTTTAGTAATTTCAGTTCTCTCTCTTTCTCTTTGTTAGTTTGCTTAGGTGTTTATCAATTTTATTGATTTTTTTTCAAAGAACCAGCTTTTTGTTTTGTCAATGTTTTTGGATTGTTTCTTTTGTTTCAATTTCATTGACTTCAGCTCTGATTTTAATTATTTTCTGTGTTCTGCTGCTTTTGGTGTTTCTAAGGCTTTGAGATGTAATGTTAGGTTATTTATTTGTTGACTTTATACTCTTTTAATAAATAAGCTCAATGCAATGAATTTTCCTCTTAGCAGTGCCTTCATAATGTCCCAAAGAGTTTGATATGTTTTATCACTATTCTCATTTATCTCTAAGTAATCTTTTATTTCATCCCTGATTTCTTCTGCTACCCATTGGTCATTCTCTGGGGTTTCACGTGTGTGGTGGAGGAGCCAATTCTTAGTCCACTATGTCACCTATGGACCTCAAGTTTTCTGATTTTGGATTCAGCCTCCAAACTCAGTCTCTCCTGTCCCTGTCCTTTCGAATTCCCAGCTGGGTGCATCTCTCCTAGCTTGTCCTGCCAGCTGCCCGATTGGAGTGTGCAGGAGTACAGCCAGGTAGGTTTCATGTGCAGTCATCCCTTGTGTAAACCTCTCTTCACATTTGATTTTCTCCTGGTCACTTAGGCCCACTCTATGTCATGCAGTGGGGGTTTGCCTGTCCTGTATTTTGGGCCAGCCTTGGGATTGCCAGGACTCGGCTCCCTCAGCTGCTGGTCCCCATGTCTTGGCTGCAAAACATTTCCTTTCTCTGTCCCACACATGCCGCTGGGAGAGATGCAGTTTCTTCCCTGTATACGGCTGTTGGACAGCGTGCCTTTCAGTTCTGTGGGGCAGTGTCTTAGATCTCTAAACTCTCTGTACCCAGAAACTCCTCAGTTCTCCTAAAAATGTGGGTTCCTTTAATTCCCTTATCCCTCCACTGCGCTCATGGAGGAGCTGGTGCCTCTGCCACCGCAGTGACTGTGCCCCTGGAGATTTCTTCTTTATTTTATTATATCCAACCTCCTGAGTCCCCGATCTGCTTTGAGTGTCCAGTATTACATTCTAGTAAAGTCCCCCCACCTTTTTTTTTTCCGTTTGCCCACCTTGCTGAGATGCTGCCTGAATGCATTGTTGGTTTCACGCCGTGGAGCATCCAAGAAACCACCTGCGCTAGTCCACTAGCTTGAGACTCTGTGTCTTCTAGGGAACCCAGGGGCTCATGTGTGCCAGGCCAGCACTCTACCACTGAGCCATAGCCCCAGCCCCAGTTTTCTACTTTTATTTGGAGGTTTTCTTCTTCTTTATTAGCCTTTTTATTTAAAGAGCCAGTACTTGACTTTATATATACATGTTTACTTATTTATTTTAACTAATTTCTACATTTCATTTACTCTTTTCTACCATTTCTTTCTTGATTTCTTATTTTACTCTGTTATTTGTGTCTAGAAATATCATTTAAAAGAGTTTCAATCTTTTCCTTTCTTCATATTTTAAGTAAAGGCTAAAATATATCTTTGAATACTGTTTTAGCTCTAGCCCACAGTTTGGGTATATTTTATTTTCATTCAGCTCTAAATACTTTATATTGTAACTTCTCCTTTAACTCATGAGTAACTTAGGAAAACATTTTAAAGTTTTCAAATCATGGCACGGTGTTGCACACCTGTAATCCCAGCAACTTGGGAGGCTGAGGCAGGAGAATTACAAGTTCTATTAGGCTAGCCTGGGCAACTTGGCAAGATCCTGTTGCAAAATAAAATTTTAAAGGGGCTGGGGATGTAGCTCAGTGGTAGAGTGACTCTTGGTGTTTAAAAAAAAAAAGGTTTCAAAGCAGAGGTTATTAAGAAATATCATTTTGATTGATTTCTTATTCATTTGCATTCTGTTGTCAAAAATAAAATCATATCATGTTTTTTTAAAATTTTCTTTTAGTTGTCAATGGACCTTTGTTTTATTTATATACAGTGCTGAGAATCGAACCTAGTGCCTCACACATGCTAGGCAAGTGCTCTACCGCTGAGCTACAACCCCAGCCTAGATCAAGTTTTGTTTTAGAGTTTAGATTTATTATGCACAAAAAGGAATAATTTGCAAATTGAGAGACCTCAAACCAAGTGATAAGAAGTCCCACTATAGCAGTTATCCCAGTTTATGAAGCATTAAGGAGGAAGTATTTTGACCTCTTAAAAAAATTATTTTCTATTAAACATCACAATTCTTCAGGGGCACTCTACCACTAAGCCACTTCCCCAGTCTTTTTAATGTTATTTTGAGAGAGGGTCTTGCTGAGTTGCTGAAACTGGCCTGGAATTTGTGATCCTCCTGTCTCAGCCTCCCGAGTTGCTGGTATTATAGGTGTGTAGAACTGTAACTGGTTTACATGTTAAAATTCTCGGTAAGGCAAGCAGAGCTGTTTAAGCTGATTACTCTATAGCTATTTGGTTTAATTTCATTGAATTATACTGGACATAGAGGTTATATTTTGTATTTTGTTTATAATTGGAGTCAGTGTTTCAGGGAAATCAAGATGCCAGGTTTTGGCTGTGTGGTTGGTTGTGGCCTTGGGCATATATAAATTGGGGCCTCTATATTTATTTTTCTTTCACAATCCTCCCTGCCCCATTTTGGTCATTCCCTCAGTTGAACTGCATGACTAACTATTTAGTGCTACTGTTAATCATCACCACACATTGTTTTCTTTTCCATAGACATTCGTATGTCTCAAACTAGGGTCTCAGTAGGTTCATTCAGTGATTCTCTTCTTGAAGTTCCTGTTCAGTCCTCACAGAGGTCATGTATCAAGTTAGTGGCTGCTGATAAGCATCAAGATTCTGGAGAGTATACCATGTTCAGGGAGGTTTCCAATATGACTAATAAGAAGATAATATCACCAGGCCTGGTGGTGCACGCCTGTAATTCCAGAAACTCAGGAGGCTGAGACAGTAGGATCTTGAGTTCAGATCCAGCCTCAGCAACTGAATGAGGCCCTGAGCAACTCATTGAGACCCTGTCTCTAATAAAATATTTTTTTTTTAAAAAGGGCTGGAGATGTGGCTCAGTGGTTAAGCACTTCTGGGTTCAATCCCTGGTACCAAAAAAAAAAAAAAAAAAGAAGATAACATCAAGGTCCCCAAGAGCCAAGATTTGATCAACTAAATAAATCAATTGATTATACTTCCCTAATCTGGTGGAATACCAAGATTTTTTGTTTTTTTATATTTCTAAGATTTGAGGTTACAATTCCTGACTTAATGACACTGAAACAATTTTTTATTTCAATATGACAGTTCTAATCCAGTAAATTTTCCTGGTTTGCAGTTTGAGTGTCTCTGGTGATGTCATTGTGCATTCGAGTAAACTTTTTCTGTGGCCCATACAGCAATAGTCATGAAAGTTGTTCATAGGTGAACTGCTATGGTGATTTCTCTGAAGTTTATGTCAAATCATTCGGCTAATTTAACTACATTGTAGAGTAATAAGGCCAGGAACAGCCCCAGTTTAAGGTTATCAGAGACCTGTACTTGTCAAGTCTTTTTCATGATTTCTTGTAATTTTGTGTCATAAATGCTTGCAAAAGTTTTTAGGAAAGTATCAAAGTGAAATAATCATTGTCCATGGATGAAAAATGACTTAAAATGTCCATGAGAATTTAATTTAATGCAGCTGATAAAGGATCTTTGATTATTTATACAGTATAGGACAATTTAAGATAATAACTAGAAGTGATATAATGTGTCATTAAGAACACAAACAAATTTTAGGAATTTTATATAGTTTCTTTAATATATATTGTTAACATATAACCATATAAATATAACCTAAAGAAGGATTATTAACATTACTTTTTACTTGACAGTGTTTCCTTGGTAATTTAACATATCAAATAAATTTAATTAGTGCTCGCTTCGGCAGCACATATACTAAAATTGGAATGATACAGAGAAGATTAGCATGGCCCCTGCGCAAGGATGACACGCAAATTCGTGAAGCGTTCCATGTTTTTGAACCTAATCCTCCTATTGATGAAGTTATCAGCACACCAGGAGTAGCGGCAAGGTTTGTGGAATTCCTCAAACGAAAAGAGAATTGTACATTGCAGTTTGAGTCAGCTTGGGTACTGACAAATATTGCTTCAGGAAATTCTCTTCAGACCCGGATTGTGATTCAGGCAGGGGCAGTGCCCATCTTCATAGAGTTGCTCAGCTCAGAGTTTGAAGATGTCCAAGAACAGGCAGTCTGGGCTCTTGGCAACATTGCTGGAGATAGTACCATGTGCAGGGACTATGTTTTAGACTGCAATATCCTTCCCCCTCTTTTGCAGTTATTTTCAAAGCAAAACCGCCTGACAATGACCCGGAATGCAGTATGGGCTTTGTCTAATCTCTGTAGAGGAAAAAGCCCACCTCCAGAATTTGCAAAGGTTTCCCCCTGTCTGAATGTGCTTTCCTGGTTGCTCTTCGTTAGTGACACTGATGTACTGGCTGATGCCTGCTGGGCCCTCTCGTATTTATCAGATGGACCCAATGATAAAATTCAAGCGGTCATTGATGCAGGAGTATGTAGGAGACTGGTGGAGCTGCTAATGCATAATGATTATAAAGTTGTTTCTCCTGCTTTGCGGGCTGTGGGAAACATTGTCACAGGGGATGATATTCAGACACAGGTAATTTTGAATTGTTCCGCTCTTCAGAGTTTATTGCATTTGCTGAGTAGCCCAAAGGAATCTATCAAAAAGGAAGCATGTTGGACAATATCTAATATCACAGCTGGAAATAGGGCACAGATCCAGACTGTGATAGATGCCAACATCTTTCCAGCTCTTATTAGTATATTGCAAACTGCTGAGTTTCGGACAAGGAAAGAAGCTGCTTGGGCCATCACAAATGCAACTTCTGGAGGATCAGCTGAACAGATCAAGTACCTAGTAGAACTGGGTTGTATCAAGCCGCTCTGTGATCTCCTCACTGTCATGGACTCTAAGATTGTACAGGTTGCCCTTAATGGCTTGGAAAATATATTGAGGCTTGGAGAACAAGAAGCAAAAAGGAATGGCACTGGCATTAACCCTTACTGTGCTTTGATTGAAGAAGCTTATGGTTTGGATAAAATTGAGTTCTTTTTTTTTTTTTCTTTTTAAGGAGAGAGTGAGAGAGGAGAGAGAGAGAGAGAGAGAATTTTTAATATTTATTTTTTAGTTCTCGGCGGACACAACATCTTTGTTGGTATGTGGTGCTGAGGATCGAACCTGGGCCGCACGCATGCCAGGCGAGCGCGCTACCGCTGAGCCACATCTCCAGCCCTAAAATTGAGTTCTTACAGAGTCATGAAAACCAGGAGATCTATCAGAAGGCCTTTGATCTTATTGAGCATTACTTTGGGACCGAAGATGAGGACAGCAGCATTGCTCCCCAGGTTGACCTTAGCCAGCAGCACTACATCTTCCAGCAGTGTGAGGCTCCTATGGAAGGTTTCCAGCTTTGAAGCAATACTGCTTTCATGTTCCTGTGTCAGACCAGGCTACCCAGTCGAGTCTTCTTGTGGAGCCCACAGTCCTCATGGAGCTAACTTCTCAAATGTTTTCCATAATACTGTTTGCGCTCATTTGCTTGCCTTGCGCACCTGCTCTCTTACACACATCTGGAAAACCTCTGGCTCTCTGTGGTGGAATACCCTTATAATAATAGGGTAACCAGAATGGCCCACTTTAATGGAAAAATCCCTAGGCTTTGGAGATCTGCAATTATATTAGAGTCATGGGAATATATATATATATATATATATATATATATATATATATATATATGTATTAATGTGGCTCCCTTTTTGTGGGGGAGAAAAAAGGACTCTTCCTCATTCCCTTTAAAGTGGGAAACAAATACTGACATTAAAAGATAAAACTAAACCTTTATCTTGAATTTCACACAACTACTTGTGACAAGGGAGATGTTTAGACTTGTTGTGTACACTTCAGAGTACTTTTCATGAGTTCTTCCACAGTGAATCCTTGGATTATCTGGTGGCTTTTTCTAGCCAAATTTGCATTAATTCTTACTAAGATTGGATGGTTTTCTTTCCTCTATTGGCGCCATTCTTCAGATATTAAAATTAAACCATCCACTCCCTTACCTTCAGCCTTCAGTGAATGCTTTCTAGTTGTCAGGAATGCTGAAGAATTAACACTTTGACTCTTAAATGTGATACTGGTTTGCAGATTCCCTTAAAGCAGAAAAAAGAGAAGCACGTATTAATTTGTATGGCTTTTGCTTCTCTTTGGTCTTATGTGACTTAGGATTTGGAAGTGGTTCAGTTCTAATGCTGGTATGAAGATTTAGAGTTCTTAGTAATCAAAAAACATATCCTATAATTCAGTTAAAAAATAAGGAGGGGAAAAAAAAGGACTCGAAACTTCCAATTTTCTCAGACTGAACCCAGAGGACTAGAGGCTGTGTTTCTGCATTACAACAAATATTTCAGGCTTTGTGGTCCTGATCAAGGTCCTCAGTAAATTGGAGTTAACCCTAGGTGCTTTCCCCCTCTGTGACTGGCAGATAACACATTATTTTAAAGAATACTTAAGAATTTTTTTTTCTTAGTCAAGTGCAGCTTGATTCTGATATACTCCCGCTGCATATATGAACCCTGTAATGTAGCATTCTTAAGAAAAACAACCATTTTCTCAACATGACATGCTTAATTCAAATAAGGGCAGTGATCTTTTTTCTAATACCTCATTGTTCCCTAACAATTTTATTTCATCTACTAGTACCAATTCCCACCCTCACCCCCAATAAAAATGGTGTCCACCAAAAAATAAAAAATAAAACAAATTTAATTAATCTTTCTCTTAAAGCAAGAATAAAGTTTTGAGACTTTTTTGGGACTCTTTGAAAAATTCCAAAGTTAGTTTGAGGTCAAGCTTTATTTAAAATTGGATTTTGGGGAAATTGTTCAAAATGAAAAGGTTGAAACATTTGGTTAAGTAGGACCACAGTCACTGTAAAACAATACTCAGTTATCCATTTAACCAAAGTGACAATTAAAAGACTTCAAAAGTGCCAGGGGTCTCAGTGCACACCTGTAATCCCAGCAACTTTAGAGGCGGAAGCAAGCTCGAGGCCAGCCTCAGCAACTTTGTGAGTTGCTCTCTCAAAATAAAAATAAAAAGGACTGGGACTGTGATTCAGTGGTAAAGTGTCCCTGGGTTTCATTCCTGGTATCAAATTTTTGAGTTGTAGAAAAAGGAAAAAGGAAAACAAACAACTTTAGCTCTTTTAGTATAGAAGACCTGATAAAACACTCAATCCTTCTTTATTATGTGAATTAATTTAAAGGAAAAAAAATAACAAAACAAAAAACTTTTTATAATCTCTAATGAGTAGCATACTAATAACCTAAGAAAAATTTGTCATTTTAACAGAGAGAAGATAAAATTTTAGTTTGATTTATATCACTGTACTTTTGCTAATAAGTCTGTCTCTTTTGTATATAACCAGAGATATGAAAAATTGTGCTCTATATGTGTAATATGAACTGTAATGCATTCTTCTGTCATATATAACAAATTAGAATAAAAAATAAAATAAAAAGTCTGTCTCTTTCTATAATAATTAGCTACCTTGTTTTATAAACAAAACTATTTTCTTTATTATTTTAACAAAAATTATTTTTCTAAAATACTTGTATATTTATAATTATTAATAGCCAGGCATGGTTGTGCATGCTACTAGTTCCAGCTACTCAGAAGGCTGAATCAGGAGGATCACAAGTTCAAGGCTAGGCTGGGCAACTTAGAACCTGTCTTAAAATAAAAAATAAATTTTTAAAAAAGACTAGGGATTTAGCTCAATAGTAGAGCTCTCTGGATTTAATTCCCAGTATGGTAGGAGTGGAGACATACCCATAATCCCAGCTACTGGGGAGGGTAAGCAAGGAGGATCATTAGTTCAAGTCCAGCCTGGGTAACTTAGTGAGATCTTGTCTTAAAAAATAAACAACAACAATAGCAACAAAAACAAAACAAAACAACAAGAACAACAAAAAAAAAACCCACAAAGGATAATCACATACATGTAAACAAAAAAACCCACAAACATATCTTAGTTTCTTTGAATACTTTTATATAGAGTTGTTACCTTTACCTTTGTAAATTTTAGTAGTTAGGAAATGAAGACCCAATTATAATATCTTAACTATCAGTAGCATTTATTTTACAAAGAAAATTAGGAAATGTACAATTACAGACTGTCACATTAGCATTCTGAGCAGACTAGTAAATTTTATAAATATATTATGTCATACTTTTACAATTATAGCCTCCTCTTGGTATAAATTGTCACTCTGGCAGAAAGAATATGTTAATAAAACCAAATATCTTTACTAACTTAAGAAGAATCTGAAGGGGAGGAAATATTTTTTTTATGTTTCCAGAGGTATTTATTTTTATTTATGTGAAAATAATTCATGTGAAAATGCATAGAGAATGTCTACATATTGATATTGAAACTCAGACATATTTCCATCTCTACTAATGTATATTCTTTTTTGTTTTATTAGACCTTTGCAGTGTTGGGCTCATCCCGACAAACTCATACATGTATGGAATTTGATTTCAGTTCATAAATTCCTCCCTTTCCCCTTCCCCCTTTCCTCCCATCCTCCCTCCCCTCTCCCATTCTCCTTCCTCTACTCTACTAGACTTCTTTTTGCTTGTCTATTTATTCATATTTGATTGGTTCTTTTTACTTATGAATAAAGGTGAAATTCCCTGTGGAATATTTATGTATTCATATATCATTATTTTTAAGTAATTTATTCTGCACTGATGGAGGAAAATTTTCATCTCTGTTTTCTTCTGGGTCCGAGAATTAAGTTGACATAAAATAGATTCATATGAGAAAAACATACACATTTATATAATATAGATGTAATGTGACATGGAGCCCTTGTAAGGAAATGAAGGCCTGAAGATTCAGTTAGGGTTGAATTAGTCAAAGTGCAATAAATTATGAAAATGTGATGAGGCAAAGAGGCTTGGACTAGGACAGTTAGTTGGTTAGAGAAAGTACTAGGAAAATAAGGGTTTGCTTAACCAGGTTGGTTTGTACAGATTTTCCTCAACCTCAACTTTAAATCCATGGTGGTAAGAAGGTTACTTCTCTCGGGGTATAAGGAGATTGTCTTTCACATAGAAATTTTATTTCCTGCTTTTAATTTTAAAAAAAAAGGAGTGGGGGGCATTCAGGATGGCTTTTTGTTGTTATATCCTTTTCTTTTCTTTTTTTCTTTTTCTTTTGCATCTGCTATTTTAAGTGCCTTTAATTCAAAACAGTCAATATGGTTAAAGTGGTACATTTTGGGGTGGAATGTTCTGAGCTCATTCAATGCCAAAGTTAAATAAACTTATGTTTAGCAATTAATATTTCAGGATTTTATCCTATTTGGAAATGGTCTAGATATTCAATGACTATCCATCATTTAATTAAACAGTATAACTTCATGGGTAGAAGTTATCAGATTCTGAAAGATTCTGAAACTATTTTAAAGGTTATTTAAGCTTTTATTTTACTTATATCCATTTAATTGCTTATTTTTTAAAAGTTATGCTTGGCACTCATGAAAATTTTGTGCAATATTAAACAGCTATTCATCATCTTATATTTTATAGTTATGTTTCTTTCTGACAAGTTTTATCACATAGAGATAACATGAGTTTATTTTACTAGTAAACCTAGGTGGAAATGTAATATGGGTATTATATCTAATGCAGACAACTATGAAGGCATCTTTTCCCCTTAGACCAATAATATTTTAATTATTAAAAGCATTATTTTTAAAGCCAATTCAGTAAAATTATTTTATAAATTAATTTTAACATTATTATCCTGAGATAGGAAAACATCATATATACATAATATAGATGTATGTAGACAGATATAAACATATAGACAGATGAAAATAGAGATCTGGACTTTTATTCAAAAATCTTACCACACTACTAGTTTATGAAAGAACAGCTAGATTCAAACTCTGTTTCTGGCAGTTGATGTTCCTTGCAGAGATAGTCAAAGCTTTTTATTTATGGGAAAGATTTAAATTTCTTTTTCATTTGTTAGTTGGTTTCTAAATAACACCATCCCCTCAATCCCCTAAATGTGTGTGTGTGTGTGTATGCAGATACATACATACATATATACATACATCACACAAAGACTAAGAGTTAAGGTCACTGCAGGTTTATAGGACCCTGTGCCAAGAGAACAGGCAGGGAGAGAGATGAATGCAAAGAGTCAAAGATTCAATCTGGGAGCTGGGGTCGTAGATCAGTGGCAGAGTGCTTGCCTAGCATGTGTGAGGCACTGGATTTGATTCTCAGCACCACATATAAATAAATAAGACAAAGGTCCATAAATATCTAAAAATAGTTTTTTATAAAGATTCCATGTAGGTGGTCAGATAAGAGTTTTATGAACCAGTTTCACGGAGTTGTCAAGGCAAAGGGTTAAGATGGTGGGTAGTTTCAGAGCATCAGCTTGGAGGGTCAGCTTGAGGTATCATCTTGGAGTGGGCTGTGTTTTGTTCTCACAGACAAGAGAAACTGCACTAAGCCAAAGCCATAGAACAGAAACAGTTAATTGCTTTGATGATTTTCCTGGGCAAAGCTCATGACAGGAGACCAGATAAAGGGGTCAGGCTGCTGCTATGTCCAGTCTTGGGGATCTCCTCCTTTTATGAGTCTTAGATGAGGGGGTTATGTCTAGTTAGATTGATAAGCTCCTGTGATAAGCTCCTCTTGACATGATTTGGGTACTCCTGATTTAGTTTGATAAGTTGGCATCAGTTATTTGTCAATTTGTACCTTATGGTTGTGCCAGGCAGATGGTGGTGGTTTGCTTAAACAAAGAAGGTATAGCATCATTTTACCTTGAGACTTGCACTCGAAATGGAGTAATTCATGGCAAACTACTACTTTATAGAGTAGAGTAACTAAATTTTAGTTTTAGGCACAGTGTGAAAACTACTATTCTATATATTGTGGAGTAATTTAGAGCAGGGCACAATGTCCTCTCCACAATCTCCTTATACATATTTGAGAATCTGAGTCTTAGCCTATGAGATTGAGATACACACGCACACAAACACACACACACACACACACACACACACAATGAGGATTAAACATAGGGTTTTGCACCTGCTAGGCAAGTGTTCTATTACTGAGGTCCACCCCTAGCCGGTCTATAAGCTTTTATCAATGTGCTAGAGAGGTTTTTTGTTTGTTTATTATTTTTTTAAAGAGAGACTTTTTTTGGAGTCACTCTGTCTTTTGGAAGCTTTTGTATACCAATCAAAGAATGGTTTCCACTGCTTTTGAGGCATCTCCAAGGGCTCTTCTAAGATGAATTATTTTGTCCAAGTGGAAAGTTCTTCAGAGTGACCACTATAATTCCAAATTGTTGCTATAAAGTTTATTCCATTTTCTAGAAAGACATAAGACCCTGTTCTATTAGACTAAGTGTAACCCATCTTTGCATTTGGTTTCTCTCAGATGCCAAGTAAGCAATGGAGAGTCTAGCGAATAGAACTACTATTCTGGGACTCAAGGAAATATGTGCTCCTTGTCCTCCTTGTTTAAAAGGAAATTGTAGTTTATCAAGAAGCTTGACAAGCACAGGTACATATAATAAAGTTGGAGAGCTCAAAACATAAAGGCCAGTTCTTGGATCTGAGAGAGACTTATCCTAGAGCTCATTCATGGTCTGAAAGAACGTAGGGAGTGCAGTGGGCTCTGTGGATGCCAGCACTTTGATTACTCACTGACTGACCTCAGGGCTTGGAGCCCATGTTGGGTCCCACTTCTGACACCAAAAACTGCTAAAAAAAATCATAAAATTAGATTTTTTAAAAAATTTACTATACATTGGGGCTGGGGATATATTTCAAGCATGAGGCCTTGGGTTCTATCCCCAGGACTGGGGAAGTGGGGGACAATTGTGCATCGAAAAGGTCAGTTTGCAAAGTTAGGAGAATTCAAATGGAAACTTGTAAAAAGTCTTGCTCATAGCCATTACAGCACAGTTTATAGAGCTTAGAGGAGGGAGTGTTTTGCTTTTTTCATGATTTTTCTATTATACATTAACATTCTTTTAAAAGTAAGTAGAGTTGTTAAACTGGCTTGTCTATGACTGGTTTAATGTCGTTGAATTTTGCTGATGAGTACACAAATCTCTCGTTATTTATGATTACAACTAGCATTTCAGGGAAATCAAGATGACTTTTTTTTTTTAGTCTCTAACACTCTTTTAAAAAGTTTTCCCATGTGATCTCATATATGATTAATTGATACTATTTTCTTTATTTTGTACCATTGATACTATTTTCTATATTGGGGGGGGGATTTATCTCCGTGATCATGCCTGTTATTATTCAGCATTCTATATTCTGAACTAATTTTTCTTGCCTAATCTATTTGTTTGATTGAAGTTAAAATTTCACATTTAGATTATTAAATATTAAGATTGTTAGCTTTTTAAAAATTCTGTAAATTTTTTGTTTTATGTGTCTTGAGGCTAGATTTTTAGTGAAGATACATTTATAATGATTGACTATTCATAGTGTTTTGTTTGTTTCAGGAAAGCTGTACTATTGAGTTACATCTCCTCTCGTCTTTCTTTCATTCTTTCTAGCTTTTTGTTTGTTTGTTTGTTTTGGTTTGGTTTTGGACACAACCTTGTTAAATTGCTGAGACTTGCCTCAAACTTAAAATCTTCCTGCCTCAGTCTCCAAATCAATGGGATTATATGTATGTGCCACTATGTCCAGCTTCTTAGTGGGGTTTTCATATTATCAAGTATCCCTTTTAATCTCCATTAAGACTTTTAACTTAAATTCCATTATGTGTGCTTCTAAGATGAATTCAGCATATATTTTTATTCACTCATTTAGTCCTTCTTGTGGTTTAATTTAGGTGCTATCTCTTGTACAATGTATAAATTTGGATTTTGGTTTTGAGTCCATTCTCAAAATTTATATTTTTTAATAGGTACACTTAATCTATTACTTTTATTTTACTATTAGAGTGGGCATTTTTCTCCAGTTATTTGTAGTTAAAGATTATAAGAATCTTTAAAAAATTTTTTTCTCATTTTTCAGGTGTTAAAATTTTTTATATCCTTTTGTTTTCCTCTTTTGCTTTGGAAATTACAAACTATTTTAATTCTTTTAGAGAATATACTTTTTTTGTACATAGTTTGTCTTCCTTGTTTTTAAATTGTGGTAAGATACACCATTTAAAATTTTCCCATCTTAATCATTTTAAAGTGTACTGTTCATTCATATTATGTGTTAAGTATATTCATATTGTTGTGCAATCAATCTCCAGAACTCTTCATTTTTGAAAAACTGAAACACTACACTCATTAAAAATCAATTATTGGGATGAGGGTTGTGGCTCAGTGGTAGAGCACTTGCCTAGCATGTGTGGGGTGCTGAATTTGATCTTCAGCACCACATAAAAATAAAAAATAAAATAAAGGTATTGTGCCCAACTACAACTAATATATATACACACACACACACACACACACACACACACACACATATGTATATATACATAAATTATCCATACTTCCCCCACCAGTCTTTGACAATCACCATTCTACATTTTATTTCTATGAATTTGACCATATCAAGTACCTCATATAAGTGAAATCACTATAGAGTATCTGACTTTTGTAACTGGCTCATTCACTTAGCATAATGTCTTCAGGGTTCTTCTATGTTGCATGTGGAAGAATTTCTTTCCTTTTTAAGCTTGAAAAATATTCTACTGCTGGGCACAGTGGAATATTTAGCTAGTCCCAATTACTTAGGAGGCTGAAGCAGGAGAATTGCTCACACCCAGAGTTCTAGCCCAAACCTGGGCAATATAGTGTGACCCTGGCTCAAAATAAATAAGAGAATGACTAAATCATAAAAATAAAAATATTCTATTGTATATAACTAATATATTTTGTTTATCCTTTCATCCATCAGTGAACATTTGCATGTTGTGAAGAATGCTGATGTGAATATTAGTATAAATACCTCATCAAGACCCTGCTTTCAGGTCTTTGGGGTATATAGTCAGAAGTGAAATTGCTAGATCATATAGTAGTTCTGTATTTAACTTTTTGAACAACCACCTCACTGTTTTCCATCGCAGCTGCATCAATTTTACATTCCTACCAACAGTACACAAAGGTTCCAGTTTCTCCAGGTCCTTTTCAATATTTGTTATTATCTGACTACTATTTCTAATAGTTACCTTAATGGGTGTGAGGTGGTAATCTCATTATTGTTTTGATTTGCATTTTCCTAATGATTACTAAAGTTGAACCTCTTGTCATGGGCTTTTTGGCTATTTATGTATCTTCTTTGGAGAAATGTCTATTTAAGACCATTGCTCGTTTTTAATCATGTTGGGTTTTGTAGTTGTTGAATTATAGGAATTCTTTTTATATTCTAGGTATCAATCTTTTGTCAGATATATGACTTGTAAATAATTTCTCCCTTTTAATAGGTTGACCTTTCACTCCGCTGATTGTGTCCTTTGATATACAGAAATGATTAATCTTGATGCAGTCCAGTTTATTTGTTCTTTTCTTGTCTTTACTTTTGGCATCATATTCAAGAAATCACTGCCTCATCCAATGTAAGGAACCTTATTTTCTTTTTTTCCATATTTTTATTGGTGCATTATAGTTACACATAGTGCTAGAATTTGTTGTTACGTCCTTTTGTTGTGTGGGCCTACTCTATGCTATGTTTTGAATGTGGCTTGTCCCCATCAAAATGCATGTTGATCCTCAATGTAACAGTGTTCAGAGGTCAGGGGACCTTTAAAAGGTGTTCATGTCACGAGGGCTGCACTTTCATAAAGGAATCACTACTGTCTTTCAGGAGCATGTGACTTCTTGCTCTTGCAGGACTGGATTATTACCTCGAGAGCTGTTTTTTATAAAGCATTCTTCCTCTTCTTCATGTGTCTACTTGCCCTTTTGCTTTCTGTCATCAGTTGAAACAGCAGAAGGCCCTCACAAGAAGCAGAGAAGATGCCAGCACTATGCTTTTGGACTTTTCAGCCTCTAGAACCATGAGCCAAGATAACCCTCCATTCTAACCATGTCAGGCATTCTGTTATAACAACAGAAAACAGACTCAGACACTGTGATTAACTGAGAAAATGTGACTGTTTCCACCTGGGGCAGGGTTCCATGGTGTTGGCCTACTAAAGAGTGTACTGAAGTGTTTTCCTGGGCCCATCTTTCATGTCTAGACAATTGAATTGGAGGGTAAGAGAACAGCCTTCTTGGACAATGCCAAATATCCCAGACCTCTGGGTATGTCCTCTGGGTTGCAGTCACCATTGGGCAGGTCGTAGTCACATATTGTGGCAGCCAGTTTCACAGGTGCTGTGTGACACTGTGTGATTAAGGTTGTCATCAGCATAGTTAGGTTTTACAAAGGCTAAAGTATGTTTACAAGAGAAAGCCATACCTAGATGCTTCATGTTAATTACTGTTTCTTACCTGCCGGGTATTACCTCTCTTTTTATTAACCTCCTCCCTCCACCCCAGTGGCAGCTTGGACCCTAAGGTCTCTGAGGCTTTGTTTGTCTTTGTTATGGTTTGGATATGGTTTGGTATTCCCCAAAGCTTCCTGTGTTCATGAAGGAGTATTCAGAGGTGAAATGATTAGATTAAGAGCTGCAACTAATCAGCCCCTCCTAGACTGAATGGACTAACTGGGTGTTAACCGTAGACAGGTGGGTCATGGTTGGAGGAAATCTCTGGGGGCTTGTGCTGCAACGATTCCTCTTTCTTGAGGCTTCTTCCCCTATCTCTCTACTTCCTGGCCACCATTGGCAGGGCAGCTTTCCTCCGCCTCACCCTTCCACCGCCATGTCTGCCTCACCTTGGACCCAGAGCAATGGAGTCCTGGTCCATGGACTAAGACCTCTAAAACCATGTGCCAAAATAAATTTTTCCTCCTCTAAGTTGTTCTTGTCAGGTATTTTGGTCACAGCAACACAAAATTAACTGGTACCGTCTTTTCCTGGAAAGACAAGAATCAAAGTGGTCTCTAAATTTATTTCCCTAAGAGATATAAGCCTGTATGTTTTACCAGAACCACTAGCCAGCACCAGTGTCCTTGACAGCCCTGAGTCTTGGTTAGTAAAGACAGTGCAACACAGTGATCCTTGTTAACTCCTTAATGCATCTTGCTGCTTATAGAGCATTTAATTATAGTGTCTCATTGAATCTGTACATCAGACCAATGAAGTTACTATGGCTGTTCTCCATGCTTCCTCTGTCCCCAACCTTTATCAAGGTCAAATTGATAAATAAAAATTGTATATATTTAAGGTATAAAACAATGTGTGTTTTTCGGTTCTATTTTGATTTTGTGGTTTTTACTTTGTTTTGCTTTTTGAGATTGGGTCATGCTATGTTGCTCAAACTGGCTTCACACTTTTGCCTCAGCCTGTGAGGTGGGATTACAGGCTAGCAACACAACATGTGCTACAGCTTGATGTTTTGATATGCATATAGTGAAATAATCACCACACTAAAGTTAATTAACATATCTATCATCTCACATAGTTACTATTTTCTTTTTGTGTGTGGTAAGAGCCACTTAAGATCTACCTTCCTAGCAAATTCCAAGTATCTAATGCAGTATTGTTATCTATAGTCACATTGCTGTGCCTTAGGTCTCCACAGGTATTCATTCTATATAATTGAAGCTTTGTGCCCCTTGACCAACGTCTCATTATCCCTTCCTTCTGACCCCTGGTAACCACCATTCTGCTCACTGCTTCTATGAGTTGGTTTATTTCAGATTCTTCTCTGCACCTGCTTTTACATACTCAGCTCTCTCCAGCTAATGCATTCTTCTGCAGCTTCACATAACCTGTCTTACTATCTCTACCCAGCTTAGCTCAGCCCATACCTTCCTAAGATTCCTAGCTGAGGCAGCTGCTCTCTCTCTCTGGGTCAATTGCCATAGAATCCTACACATATCCCTATGGCTTATTATATATAGGGCCATTGGCTGTTTTCATGTGTCTCCTTCAAAACATTTAATTTTGTCCTTTGAGCATACTGGGAATATACAGTAATATTCCCTGAATTTATAGATGAAGTACTGAGGCTGCCAGAATATTTTTCCAACGTATGGATAGAGGAGTCAGGAGTAGATCTTGGTCTTTGACCTTGAATCCCAAATTCCTACCCTACATCATTTTGTTAGCTTTATGTTGCTATGACAAAATAGCTGAGAAAATCAACTTAAAGGTGTAAAGATTTGTTTTGATTCACAGTTGCAGAGGTTTCAGTCTCTGATCACTTGGACTTGTTGCTTTGGGGCCTTTGGAGAGGTAGGACATTACATCAGGAAGCATACAGTAGAGCACAGCTGCTCGCTTCATGGTGGCTGGGAAGCAGAAAGAGACAGCAAGTAAGGGACTGGTTCAAAGACATGCCCTAGTGACCTGCTTGCTCCAATTCGGCCCGTCTTTCTATAGTTTCCACCACCTCCCAATAGTACTATCAGCTGGGAACCCAGCCTTCAATACATGAGCCTCAGGGAGATAGTCCAGGTTCAAGCTAACAATCATGCAGGGTGTTTCTCTATCTACAATGAAGTCCCAACTTGAGGCATTTGTGTGATGTGTATGTAATCGATACATCAAGCAAGCAGATCTTATGGGATGGAATCAGAGAACGCGTCTTTATTTCTGCCTCCCACTCTTCTCGACCAGCAAAGACTGTCAAGGGTAGAAGAAAGCCTTCTTCACCTCTGTTCTGCACACCTCCATCCTCCACCTTTGAGACCAAGGTCTCTGGTTTCTCTGATGGCAAAGCTGGTAAAGAAAGAAAGAAAGCAGAGCAGGAAAGTAGGGCTGGAGAGCAAGGCACTCACCTCAGATGCAAAATGTAATGGGAGGGATTTGAGAGTCAAAATAATAATGTATATTTTAAAAGTCTAAATTTATGCAGAAATTTGTATGAACAGAATAACAAAAATGTAAATAAAGAATGACCATTGTTTTTTTTTTTTTCCATGACCTTGAGTTTCATGCAGTGGGTACAGTGTTTCTGATCAGCCCAAGGTCCACCAGGCATTATGTCCCTTGATGTGTGGGTTTATGAGGGTTTTCAGTGGTTTGTAAATAGACAGGGCTACCCAGGACTGCATATGCAATGAATACTTTTGACTGTGGGGCCTTCATTAACTTTTCAACTTGTTTTGAAATATGGAAGGATATTTTGCTGAATGTATTTATGTCAGCACCCACTTTTTCCTGACAGATTCAATGTGGCATGGCATGGTACACAAGAAAGTTCTGATTTTGTTAGTAGACTTGGAAGATCTAACTTTGGGCCTGGCAGGTGTTTAAAGCCAATATTCCTCCCACAGGACTCTTCTTGGTGGGATCTTCAGAGGCTTCCCCTGGGGACATTTTGCTGCATGCAGTGGGAGAAATGTTTTCTTCTTCAGTTTGGCTAGCTTTTTCTGTTAATTAGTTTGTTTGTTTTCCTCCCCAAGGTTTGTTTCAGTGTAGACTCTTGCTTTTTGATGTCCCTTCATTTCTTGGAGGGAAGGATTCCAGGTTGGCCCACTGAGGGTCACAGTGAGTCTCAAACACACTCCCGCATTCTTTGCTCTGAATCGCTCTGTGCGCACAGGCCGCCTCCTCTCCACTCCTTCCATCTTTTGGATGTAAATAACAACCCTCCTCTGCTTTCGGATTTTCCAAGAGGGAGGCAGGTACAAATCCACACTGTGTCTTCTTTCCTCACTTCATGTAAAGGGAGGAGGACCCTCGGCTATTCCCCTGAGATAGGAGAGTGACAACACTGCCATGGTTTCATGCAAATAATTTTTTCTGAAAATCCTTTCAACAGTTTGTTCTTAATGCTCTTAATGTGGGTAAAGGAATTTTAAGAGACATCATGCTACCAGTTTCAAATATCTACCTTTAGGATGATCTGTCTCAATATTCATTTTGGCATCAGGTATTTTCTCAGATTTGGGTCTGTTAAGAGAAAATAAATAGTAAATTAAGATTCCTGTATATTTTTTTCTTAGTTGTCAATGGACCTTTATTTTATTTATTTATATGCATTGCTGAGAATCAAACCCAGTGCCTCACACATGCCAGGCAAGTGCTCTACCACTGAGCCACTACTCCAGCCACAAGATTCCTGTATTCTTAAAGGTAAGGAATCTGCATTAAAAAAAAAAAAAACACCATAATATTTCAAACTGGAACTCTTGGGATGCTTGCAAATGATGTAAGGATGGAGTCAATACCTGAATCGTCACTTGAAATGAATACTCCTACCTGAGTGATAACCAGGTCACTCAATTTGGGTAGGACTGTGTTAGTCTTTGTTCTTTAACTACAATAAAATACCTGAGATAAAGAGAAAAGGTTTATTTTGGTTCACAGTTTTGGAGGTTTTAGTTCATGATCAATTGATTCTGTTGTTCTGGGCCTGTGACTAAGCAGAACAAAACTACTGACTTCATGGCCAGAAAGCAAAAGAGAAAACAAGGAAGGAGCTAGGGGTCCCACCATCCCCTTTGGGAGCATGGTCCCAATGACCTAAAGACCTCCTTATAAGCCCTACCTCTTTATAGGTTCCACCACTCCCAAGAGTGCCTCTCTGGAGACCAAGTTTTTAACCTATGGGCCTTTGTGGAACATTCAGCATCCAAACTGTAAGAAGGACATGACTTATCACACTTGACCTTCTTTAATACATCCTACTCAGAATAGCTAGAACTCACAAGATCTCAGAGGTGGCAGTAGTTACAGTCTTAATATTAAATGAAATAATGTATGTCAAAGACTTGGGATGGGGGTATAGCTCAGTAGTAAACCTCATGCTTAGTATGTGAAAGGCTGTGGGTTCAATTCTCAGCACCCCACCCCCCAATATTTTTATTGAAAACTTATGATCTCTGAAGAGCTATTTGAGGGTTCATTGTTATTATTGATTATCTCTGAAGACTGGATTCTCTAAATGCAATGTCAAAATATACAGCAATGTCAGCCAAGTTTCTAAGTGAGTAATTCACCAATTTAAAATTAGTAGAATTCAGGGCTGGGGATATGGCTCAGTGGTAGAGTACTTGCCTAGCAAGCAGGAGGTTCTGGGTTCAATCCCCAGCACTGTGGGGGGAGAGGGGGAGCAGAATTCAATGAAATGAGGTTTGACAGTGTGACTGTCTTTCTTCTATTATATGAATATGATGCCAGTCTTTGGGGTGTTGCTATGGAACACCAGCCTCAGGCCTATTTATCTGTGTTATCTTTCTGTCAGCATTCCTTATAAAATTTATCTTATTCAAAAAAACCCTAATCATAGTAAGGGTTTCTTCTTCTATCTATTGAATTGAAGTAAAAATGCTGTGGAATAGGAATTTATTTATATATTCTATGTCAGACTGATCTGACATCTGTCCATCATATTAACTATAATTTCTTCAGAGAAACTTTTGGACTATTAAGGTCCCTTAACAGAATACATGATTGGTGAGGACAAGGACCTCCTCCTTCTGCCCTCAATGGGTCCTCAGAGCCTAGCACAGGGTACGTGCTCAGTGGTCATGTGTTGAATGAATGGATTCATTTACTCAATGATCTGTGATAGACCCAGTGGTTCCAATCTGGGACATAAAGTGGAAAGACAAGGTCCCTGCCTCTCTGTCAGCTTATGGTTCCTTTAGTGGGGACCAACCAATGAATGGACAATTGCCATGCAGTCTGAAAAACCCTTTTGTAGGACATCTATGTTGTTTTGAGAGCCAGAGGAATATATAATCCAGCCTGGGTGAGGGCAGAGGGAATGCGAGAGCTCAGATAAAGTTTTCTTAAAGAAGTGTCGAATTAAGGGTTGCCAGTCAAGTAAAAGTCATTCAGATCAGAGCAGTAAAGAAAACTTGCATGTTGAAAGGAAAGAGGTCGGGCTGGGGATGTGGCTCAAGAGGTAGCGCGCTCGCCTGGCATGCGTGCAGCCCGGGTTCGATCCTCAGCACCACATACAAACAAAGATGTTGTGTCCGCCAATAACTAATAAATAAATAAATATTAAAAAAAAAGAAAGGAAAGAGGTCAAAGGGTGTGTTTGCCTATCAGCACTGCTATAAGGCAGAGATGCCTTGGTGTGAATGCGTGCGCATGTGTGCAGTTACAAGTGCTGAAAAGGCTCATTAGTGCTCATTCACTTGCCTCCTGTGGTTCTTCTAAAGACCCACAACCCTATTTCCAAATAATGCACTGGGCTCAAACAATGCTTGATACCTGTGTGCTCCATTCTTTGCACCTACTCCCATCCTTCCCCCCGCCCCCAATCATTTGATTCTCCTTGATCCTCATTCACCTGGTCATGGCTCCTTTTCTTTCCTGACCTAGCAAGGGTGTGACCTCATCATTTGTATGGACTGTGATCATTGGTGCAAGAATCACTTGTGTTTTTGTTTGTTTGTTTTTACCCAGAAGTGCTGGAAATTGAACCCAGGACTTCACACATGCTAGACAAGTACTCTGCCACTGAGCTGTACCCCCAGCAAGAAGTCATCTCTAAATCAGCCACAAGATGATTACCCCAGAACAATGAGATGCCTTCATATCACAAATGGTGATTCCCCCCTGCCCCCCACATACAGAATTACTTGGTTGTCTTAATTATCTATTTTTCTTTTTACTCAAAGTCACATCCAAATATTGTGTCTTTACGCAGCTAATTGTGGTAGGGGTGAAACCATCCAAAGATAACTACCATACAGCTGAGGCAATGGAACAATGGAATATACCTGGGTTCCCATAAACTCATCACCACTAGTTAGCTGGGTAACTTTGGAAGCAGTGATTTTCTTGTATTTAAAACAAAAGCTGGACTAGTACTGTATGTTCCATAAAATGTATTGAATTCTCATCAGAGAGAAAATATTTGGCTTTACAAGCAGGGTGGGAGAGGCACCTTGTTATTGTTGATAATGAGCAGAAATAGTAGTAATCGCAGCTTGTTTCTCTCTCTCTCTCTCTCTCTCTCTCTCTCTCTCACACACACACACACACACACACACACACACTCATACTCTCACACACTGGATGGAAACAATTCACTTAAAGGAAATCAGCTTAACAGAAACCTAGCAGTGGGTGTAAGATTAACATTCTCCATAAATGTTTTGATAATTGTACACTTGTAATTAAGTTTTGCTTGAGAGAACTGGTTCTCACGGTGCAGCTTAAGAACTTCCTTCACTGCTTATTCAACTCCAAAGTTGAGTGGGTCTCTATGTCCTACTAGTCATCAATTTTGTTTGTCCCAAGGTCCAAAGCATTAAGATATTGCAGAGAGATGGTATCATGGCTAACATGTGGAGAAAATCGGTAATCTGTATTTTTCTGAAGGAAAAGAAAATACCAAAGCTGTTTATGTTTAGTTGTTGAATATCTTCTTATCTAAAGGAGAACTAATTATACTGTTTTTCTTCAAGGGGGTAGTTGGTTCTGCATTTCTGCTATTGTGTTTGTGTGCATATGTGTGTGTGTACCTGTCTCAAATAAAGTCACAATTCCAGTTTGGCAACCCCTTAATTGCAGGGATTGCTAAAAAGATTATTATGCATGTTATTGCAGAGAGCTCAGCACCCTATAAAGTCATGTGGCAGGAACTAGGGCATTTCTCAATTTACCACATTAATATTGCAATAAACCAACTCCTCTCTGTAAACATCAGGCCAATGAGCACTACCTGCAGGGTGACTTTGTAGAGTCTTCAGAAGAACTTTTTTTTTTTCCCCCAGGAAGATGGGAAAATCAAAATACTTTCATTAATCCTTATCTTGTCTTTAACTTTTCTCCTTTTATATCTTCTTTTTTCTCATTGAAAAAAATAATACATGCTGGATATAAAAAGTTTGTAAAGTGCAGAAAAGCATAAAGAAGCAGAAATAAAATTGCAACCCCACTCCCAGTCATGACCACTACTAACCTTTGAAAATTGTGCTCCCTTCTAGTCTTTTTTTCCCATGAATGTAAAAAAATAGTTATGGTTTTTATACGTAGTAGTATAGGGTAGGCATTTTTATTTAAAAATTATTTGTAACCACCATTTTAAATGGGCAACTAATGTTTTATTTATGGAATTTGCCTAAACAGACCCCTATTATTACATGTTAAGTTGATAATTTTTCACTTAAATGAAAAATGCTGCACTGATTATCTTAATGTAAAAATATTTGTGCATATTTTGGGTCACTTTGTTAGTATATATTATTAAAATCTGGAATGACAGGATCAGAAAATGGAATATTTTAAAGTCTCTCTCTCCCCCCCCCCCCCATTTTTTTTTTTTAGAACCCAGAGGCACTTAACTACCGAGCCACATCCTCAGTTCTTTTAATTTTTTTCTTCTTTCTTTTAAATTTTGAGGCAGGATCTCACTAAATTGCTTAGGGCCTTGCTAAGTTGCTGAGGTTGGCTTTGATCTTGAGATCCTCCTGCTTCAGCCTCCCATGCCACTGGGATTCCAGGTGTGCCACCACACTGGTCATTTTAAAGCCTCTTTAAACACACTGAGAAATTAGTATTTCAAAAGATTATATTAATATTTTTTAAATTTTTAAATAGTTGTAGATGGATACTATACCTTTATTTGTTCTGTTTTTTATGTGGTGCTGAGGATCAAACCCAGTGCCTCACACATGCTAGGCAAGTGCTCTGCCACTGAGCTACAGCCCCAGCCCCAAGATTATATTAATTTTTATTTCCACCATTAGCAGTATATGAAAGAATGTCAGTTTGGGACATTTTCATTTTAATGCATCTTTGCTAAAATTGGTAGATAGGCAAAATATCATATATTTGCAGTTTTAATTCTCAGTTATTTGGTTACTAGTAAAGTTGATTATTTTACCAAATGCTTATTTTTCAGGTGCATGTTCACTGTCTATTTATATCTTTGTCCATTATCTAATGAGAATTTAGAGTTGTTTTTTATCTGACTTATTTGTATAAACTCACTTAATCCTGAATCTGTGCTATTAGTTTCAGTGTTTCCCCTCAAATGACTACTTATATTTCATACATATATTTTTGGTGCATAGAAGTTTGAACATTTTATATAGTTAAATTTTTCAATCTTTCATTTGTTTCTTTCTTTTTTTGTAGTGCTGAGGTTCCAACCCAGGGCTTTGAGCATGCTAGGCAAGTGTTCTATCACTGAGCTACACTCCCAGCTCTTTTGTTTAATTTTATTACTATTATTATTTTTTCCAGTGCTGGGGATCAACCCCAGGGCCTTATACATACTAAGCACATGCTTTACCACTGATTTATACCCTCATACCCCTTTGTTATTTTTAGCTTTAGAAAGTTGTGGTGGCACATGCCTTTAATCCCAGTGGCTTGGGAGGCTGAGGCAAGAGATAATGAGTTCAAAGCCAGCCTCAGCAAAAGCGAGGCTCTAAGCAACTAAGTGACACCCTATCTCTAAATAAAATGCAAAATAGGGGATGTGCTCAGTGGTCAAGTGCCCTGAGTTCAATCCCTGGTACCTCCCCTACAAAAAAGAAAGTTATGAGATTTAATGAAATTTTCTTTTTCTTTCTATTTATTTCTTTATTTTGGTACTGGGGATCAAACTTAGGGGGCTTTACCACTGAGCGACATCCCCAGCCCTTTGAAAGAGACTCGCAAAGTTGTTCAGGGCTTGTTAAGTTGCTAAGACTGGCCTTAGACTTGCTTTCCTCCTGCCTTGGCCTCCTGGCCATAGGAACTACAGCATGCTCACTGCACCCGGATTCTTTTTATTTTCTTTTGTTGTGTATATATAAACTATTTTAAATGTAAAACCCATGAAGATACCCACCCCCCAAATCTGAGTATATCACCATCAACTTGAAGAAAGCAAAGGTAATGATTCATTAAGAAGTTCAAGCTGTCCTTTGCTAAGAACCAGTTGGACTGCATATTCCAATAGAAGCAAAACACTCATTACTGGGACTGAATTGCTGATCATGAAGAGTTGGGGGTGACGGGAAGGAAGTTGCTGGAGAATTCTTTTCCCAAAATTAAGTTCATCCTGGAGAGACAAACTTTCACACTCATGTTTTCCATTCTCTCTCTCTCTCTCTCTCTCTCTCTCTCTCTCTCTCTCTCTCTCTCCTTTTTTTTTTTTTTTTGTATCTGGAAGAAATTTGTAGTAACCAAGGAATGATGATGTAAGATAGCTGTGGTTTGCAGAATACAAGGGTTGCTTATTTTCAAAAGGAACTTAAAAACTGGAGGAGGGCTGATAGAGTACTAGTGTAGCAAGAGTGAAGACCCGAGCTCCAATCCCCAGTGGCAGAGAGAGCAAAGAAAAGAAAGAACAGGAGGAAAGCTGCCTCAGAAGTTCATCCCAGCAGCTCACTAAATGGAAAATTCAAGTCTTGGGACGGACGGAGGAAGTGAGCTGTGTAGTTGTGAAGCCTACAAAGCTGACCTGCTTACTTTTATTTTGACATTGTCGATAATTTAAATATTTGCATTGGTTATACATTCAGCAAGCACATTTGTTTTTTAGTTGAAAATATAACATATATCCCTGTAATCATTCTCCTTTGGAAAAACCCTAATTGACTGGTCTCACAGCTACTCAGTAGGCTTTGTTCTTTAACCTGTCTGAACTGCAAGCCTCCTGACTAAGAGGAACCACTTGTAAAGAGCTGGCTTTGTGAGCCTGGTCTGATGAAGTGACCACGAATTTCACAAGTTGACATGTGTGCCTGTTTGAGCATGTTTGTCAAGAGTCCTACATAACTTGGGTCTAGTTCTGCTTCTTCAAGGGATTTTGGACAAAACATCTAGCTCTTGATATGCCAATTTTGTCAGTTGTAACATGGGGGCTTTAGCTAAATAGCTAAGCTCTGGGGCTTTAAAACTTGGATTTTTAAAAATCCTGCAAGTAGGAGGAGACTAATAAGCATAGCATTTCTTCCTTTCTGTAATCATATGAAAATGGCAAATCAAGAGAGCCATGAGAAGAAGCCCAGAACCTCTTAGCTGTAGAATACTAGGAAGACAAAGAAGTGCTATGCCTTTAAGAAGCTTTAATGGCCCAACTGGCAACACTAAGACTTTACGAAGTTATTTCTTTTTGTGACCTTTATATTTTTTCTGTTTTCTTTTTAAAAAACAGAAGACATAACTACCATATTCAATTAAATTCAAACATTTTAATAAAAATAATTTATTGTGAAGAATAAAAACATGTGTAACCACTCCCCAACCCTCCAATGCTGTGGATCAAATCCAGTACCTCACGCATGCTAGGAAAGTGCTCTACCACTGATCTATGCCTCCAGAACCGCAGTGTTTTTTAAAAAGAAATAATTTCAACTTTTCTCGAACCACACTCCCTGCCCCTAGAACACCCTCTTGCAGTAAAATTCTTATTAGGCAGATAAACCAGCTGTGATTGAGGCACTACTGCCACCTGGTGGTACACAGCCTAATTACAGGAAAAACATAAAATTTGGGCTGAGGTTGTGGTTAAGCGGCAGAGATCTTGCCTCCTAGCATGTGTGAGGTACTGAGTTCAGTTCTCAGCACCATATATAAGTAAATAAAATAGATATTTTAAAAAGTAAATACTGTTTAAAAAACATAAAATTTCAGTTTTTTGAGTGAAATTGGAAAGTGACAATAAATGTTATAGTCCCAAATAGGCCTCTGAAATTTATATTTAATCAAGGCAGTAACTAAATATGTAAAGTAATTATAATCTATTAATCACCAAGTCATTGCCATTGAATCTGGGTCTGGAGACACTGACAATTTGATTTTTGCCTCTATGTCCTGGAAAAGAAAAAATCCACTTTTTCAGTTGATTCATAGCCCTTATTTATTAGTCTTTAAAACAATTTTAGTTAAGTAATGCATGATGATTACAGAAAAATTAGAAAACACAAAGAAGCATGAAGAATATTGAAATTACTTATGATGGTATCATCAGGGACAAAGTAGACACTATTAACATTTTGTAATATTTCTACGATCATACTTTTTCTACCTCATTTTGACTAGAATTTAACCCAGGGGCAATTTACACTGAGCTATAGCTCCAGCCTTTTTAAAAATTTTTTATTTTGAGATAGGGTCTCATGAGTTGCTTAGGGCCTCACTAAGTTTCTGAGGCTGGCCTTGAACTTGTGATCCAACTGTCTCAGCCTCCCAAGCTGCTGGGATTACAGGCATTAACCATTGTGCTTAGCTCCTTTCTACTTCATTGTTAATGGTAGGGAAATAATATTAGTAATGAGAGCAAATATTACACTTACTGTATGCCATGCACAGTTCCAAGTGCTTTACATATATTCAAAATGAGACGCATCTCCTGTTCAGAAGCAGTAAGAACGTATCATCACTTCACAGATATTGCTGCCCAAACTGATAATATGACTGACAAACCCAATCTTTAGAATAACTCAGCTGTTTTGATCAGAAATGCCAACGTCCCCCAAAATAATGAAAAACTGAGAATTTTTTTCTAACATAAGGAGACTGAAGAGATATAACAACTGAATCCAGTTCATTATCTGATATTTTCTTTATTTTTTTATACTTTTATTTTTAGTTATAGTTGGACACAACACTTTTTAAATTTTATTTATTTTTATGTGGTGCTGAGGATCAAACATAGGGCCTTGCTTGTCTTAGGCAAGTGCTCTACGTGGAGCCATAACCCCAACCCCTGGGATTTTCTTTTCTTATAAAAGTCATTATTGGGGCAGTTGGTACAATTTAATTTGTCTTGTGGTGCTGGGGATTGAACTCCCAGGGCTACTCTACCACTGAGCTACACCCCCAGCCCTTTTAATTAATTAATTAATTTTTGAGATAGGGTCTTGCTAAGTAGTTGAGGCTGGCTTTGAACTTGGGGTCCTCCTACCTCAGCCTTTCAAGTAGCTGGGATTATAGGTGTGCTGCATCTTGTCTGGGTTAAATATGGTTTTTAGCTAATAGTATTTTATCAATGTTAATTTCATGCATATCCTAATTTTGGTAAACATGTCATGGTTATGTAAAAGAGTGTCTTTTTATTTAGAGAATGCATGCTGAAGTACCCAAAGGTAATGGGGAGTCACATCTGCAACTCACTCTCAGTTTTTAAAATTTACACACATACCCTCCCAACACACACAAGGAGAGAGAGATTCAAGAGAAAGGAGGTGGGGGAGAAATTTTAATATCTGGGGAGTCTGGCTGGGGTGGGGAATATAAAAAATTATACTATTTTTGCAACGTAGTGTAAATCTGACATTTTGTCACAATAAAAATTTACAAAACTTAACATAAAAGTGTACCTTTTGTAAAATGGAAAATGATTTCTAATTCTTTTGCTCTCCTTCCTTAAATATCACATTGAACAGTTTAGCGAGTAGCCTTCTAAATTTTTACTATGCATATACAATTATATGCATATGTTTGTATCTCTCTGTGTATTTCTACATGTAATTTTTAGTAGGTTCATACTTAACTACTGCAATAAAATATCCTGCTACCTAACTTTTAAAATTCTGTATTATTGATATTTTCTTACATCAGTACATATATACATGTACTTAATTTTTAAGCTTTGCATATTATATCCAGAGTGTAGATGTAGTACAATCTATTTAGTAATTTTCCTTTTGATGAACATGTAAATTTTTATTTCCTTTTTCTATTAAAAATCTCCCAGTGATTGACATTTTTGTGTATTTGCAAGTATTTCTGTGGTTTAGACATGGAATTCCTGAGTCAGAGGATATTCACAGTTAATCTATTGATTAATATGGCAAGGACCACTTAAGAAGGCAAAAGTTTACCTAAATAGCTTCTTCATTATCAGTGCCAGAACTATATGTACAGAGTATGTGAACGATGGCTAAGACCAATCTGTGGGACATTCCAATGATTCATGTGGCCCACGATCTGCTTACAGCTGTGCACTGCTGACCAGCACAGAGCCGTGGTTGCCACCCTTGTGTATTAGTGAGAGCATTGCTGGAGGTGTTCTCTCATGCAAGCTGATACATGACTCCAGTCTCTCAAGAGTTCATTGTTAACCTGGGGGTTTATGACAACCCTGTTAAGTGCCCTTAATTACTTGCATGCTTTCTGATGTGTTTAAGAATACAGCTATTAATTATTGTGACTCTTGGATCACTACTTATCTTCTCTTTTACTTGCTTCTCTTTGCTGTTTTCTTGTCTTTTATTCACAACTGATTCAATAAAATCAACTTATATATCTGCAAGAAAATATTGAAGCTATGAAGAAAGGCTTAACATAAATGAATAAATGTAATGATAATTTTTCTTATTATGCCACCCATCGTCTTCCCTAAAAATATCGGCTCTGTCAGCCAGCTTTTCATCTGCAGGGAATTTGTTGTGCTTTGGGAGAGGGGAGTGTGTTCAAGGGCAGGGGCAGAAATGGTTTCCCCAATGAAAAGGCTTAGGGATTGTTTCCAGGCCAACGGAAGTGTTTTGAACAATTACTGTAAACCAGGATATGCTCACACTGAAACTGGGTGCAGTGGTGCACATCTGTAGTCCCAGCACTTGGGAAATGGAGGCAGGAGGATTACTTGAGCTCAGGAGTTTAATACTAGCCTGGACAACATAGCAAATCCCATCTCAAAATATAAAAATAAATAAATGACCTTACTTTGATTTGAACATTAAATAATGTATAACATGTATCAATCAAGACATCATGTGATACTCCATAATATATAAAAATTTATGTGTCAATTAAAAATATACAAAATATAATGGTTTTTAAAGGATGGAAGATTAAAGTGTGAAAATCTTCAGGTGGCAAAATGTTTATTCTTTGACTCTAAATTATTGGGATATAGATGTAAAATGTTAAGAGAGAGAAGAGAGAATAATTAATTTTGATGCAGGGTACCAGCAATGTTTTGATGGGGATATGATCTTTGGGCTGGGCATGGAAGGATGAGTAGATGTTGGCTAGGTTGATAAGACATAACGGAAGACCTTTACAGGTAGAGAGAATACTGAATTGCACGAGTGAAGCCAGAAAGACAGCATTTGGATCCCTGGTACACTTGTGACCTCTGAGAACTCTGAAGGTTGGTACAAATCCTAGGCCATTAGGTCTCACATTTTTAAATGCATATAAACCATCTTAGAGTCTTCTTACCATGTGGATTCTGATTCTGAAGGCCTGTCTTTCCAACAAGCTTCCAAGGGGTTCACAGACCACACTTGGAGTAGAAAGGCTGCAAGCACAGTTAGTTATTATTAAACTGTTATTTCAGCGGGGCCTGCTAGCTGGCAGGATTAAGAGAAAGATGGAGAGCACACCTTTGCCTTTTGCTGTGAGCAAATTAATTAAAAGTATTTGAAGGCTTTTTGAGACTATAGCATTTCAGATTCTTTGTACCTGAACCAGCCAGGGATGTAAATAGAGAGTGACTCATCCTGTAGGTCACCTGCCCAGGTAACACAGGGGCTGGCACTGTAAGGAAGGTAAGGGAAAGGTTTAGACTGGCTAGATCAGTTCCTGGATCCAGATAGCTGCGCAGTGCTGAAATCCTTAGTCTGGGGGCAGTGGTGGGAAGTGGAAGGAAAGAAGGACATATTGGATTATCATATGTTTTTAAACTGGTAGGAGGTCTTTGTGAATAATAATACTTAAGAAAACAGAATCCAGGGCTGGGGTTGTGGCTCAATGGTAGATCGCTTGTCTCGCATGCGTAAGGCACTGGGTTCAATCCTCAGCACCACATAAATAAATAACATTTTTATTTTATTTATTGTGCCCATCTACAACTAAAAAAAAAAAAAGAGTCTTAAAAAAAAAAAAAGAGGGCTGGGGTTTTGGCTCAGAGGTAGAGCACTTGCCTACCATGCATGAGACACTGGGTTCGATCCTCAATATCACATTTAAAAAAAAATAAAATAAAGATATTGTGTTCACCTATATAACTAAAAAATTTAAAAAATTAAATTAAAAAAAAAGAAAATGAAACATAACCCAGATCACCATTTTGAGTTATTTTGATGATACTTTCTCAGGTATTTAATTTTTATTGAGAAAACAGCTACACAAGCTGGGATGGCCTGATTTGAATTAATGACGTTGTTCTTTCTAAAAATAACTTATTCTTATCATAGGAGTTATATTTGTTCTTTGCAGAACATTTGACAATAAATGACATTTCGAGGTGGTCACAGTTGATAATTAGTCTAGACTAATTTCCACTTATTCTAGTTTTCCATGCCTCTCCTTGTTAACCCTGCCCTCCTTTCTTGGGGCTCTGGCGCCAGTGGGTTTGTGGATGTGGCAATCAGAACCTGCGGTCAGGGAAAAGCTGGAAGGCTCTTGCTATGCTAGAGGCAAATTGTGATCTCCAAATGAGATCGCTAAGCTCTCCTTCACTTTCATCTTCCCTGCTGTTTGTGAAATGTAGTGGAGAGACTTCATAAGACTAATGAAGGAGGAAGAAAGATCAAGTGATTATTTTTCACAAGAAAGGTAGTTTTGCTCATGCCTTCCTTTCCCTAATGAAGTTTACGCCTTCCACAGATGATCTGGAGCAGACCACATGGCTGGAATTTAGCACCAGGGGTTGGATGCTAAACATGACCCACACAGAGACCATTGCAGAGGTGAGATCATTCTAGAATGATAAGCAATTGTTAACATCAAGGACTCGCCAAGAATAAAATCAGACAGATGTTTGAGCTTGTTGGAGAGAATGATAAAATCAGAGGCTGAAGGAGACAAGGTAATGAGGACATCCTAATGCAAAGTGAATTCAAAACACTTTTGATATGTTCCCAGCACAAGGTCAGAACCCAGGGCATCTATCTGGACACCTATGTCTTGTGGCTCACTAAGGAAGCTCCTTGGAACTGAGGTTTCTTTCTTAGTTGTGGTTCCACTAGAATTTCAAAAATAGGGATTCTCATGCTTTGGAGTACGCACTCATCATCTGGAAGAACTCATTGGGAATGTAGATTCCTGGGCTGCATCCTAGCTGGCTGACTCAGAGAAGAACCTGGCAGTGATGCTGATGGAGGTGGTTGAGCCCATCCTCAGGGTGTTCTGCTCTTTTTTGGATACACACTGATTGGGTACTTTGAAAAAAGAATCAGTGTAGGTCTTTTGCCAGAAGGAAGTCATGCTTTTAATCCCACCAAGAACTAAGCACAATGAAGAGAAGAAGTCCAGAGAAAGGAAAACACAGACTAGATAGCCTCAACTTTGACAAAATAGGTTTATGTCATTAGTGGGCTATGTTATTGACATGGAAAAACACGTTTGTGTCTTTCCGTAGTGTCAGAATTCATTGAATAACAATAAATTCCCAAACTACACCACTGTAACACCCGATAGCCATAAGCTAGGAAATCACAAATTCTTTTATTCCATTCCAATCTTGATTTCTAATATTTATAATATTCAAGTCACATGTGCTTCACACAATATATCATATATATTAGAAGCATATGTGAATTTCTGATATATATATATATATATATATATATTAAAAAAGACTAAAAAAGAGTTAAAGATGGCTGAAGAATTACAGGCTCCTATGCCCAGAGCACAGGCAGAGAGCAGATATGATGCAGAGTCATAGTCACAGTAGGTGATCAAATAAGGGTTTTAAAGAACCAATTTCACAGAATCATCAAGGCAAAGAGTCCAGACAGTGAGTGGCTTCAGAATATTAATTTGGAGTGTCAACTTGAGGTGTCCTCTTGGAATAGGTTGTGCAGGAGAAGCTGCACTGAGCTGCTTAGGTGGTGGGGTCAGAGTGCTATGTTGTCCATTCTTGGGGAACTCCTTCTTTTATGGGTCTTAGGCGCCCGTGTCTGGTGTCTCTGATATGATTTGGGATGCCAAGTGTCTGGGTGCTCCTGATTTAGTTTTATAAGTTGGCATGAACAAATTATTCATCTATTTGTGCTTTATGGTTGTCCTGGGCATATTGTTTACTTATACAAAGAAGGTAGAGTCATTCTACTTAGGTACTTGCATTCAAAAAAGCATTGAAGTTGTAGCTCAGTGATGAGCACTTGCCTGGCATATGTGAGGAACTGGGTTGAATCCTCAGCACCATGTAAAAATAATAAATAAAATAAAGGTATTGTGTCCATCTACAACTAAAAAACATTTTTTTTTAAAAAAAAGCATTTTATAAAGTAGTATTTTGCTTTACAAAATGCAGTAACTCAGCCTGCTCTCCACAGTGGACTGCTTCTTATTTTTTTAAATACATTTTAGTTGTAGTTGTTCATGGGCCTTCATTTTATTTATTTATTTTTATATGGTGCTTAGGATTGAACCCAGCGCCTCACATGTGCTAGGTAGGCGCTCCACCACTGAGCTATATACCCCAGCCCTCCACAGTGTACTTCTGGAAAGTTGGGAAAATTAGTCTTTCCTTTTCTGCAGTTTTGTTTTCCATACTTTCAGTTGCCTATGGTCAAACAGAGTCTATAGGAAAAGCAGAAATAAAAAATTAATAAGTTTAAAATAACTTATAATACTTTGTTTATATTTTATTATCTTATTAGTTATTGTTAATCTCTTACTGTGCTTAGTTTATAAATGAAATTTTATCATAGCTGTTATGTAGATGAAAATGTATATAGAGTTATGTATATAGAGTTTGCTACTGTCCATAGTTTCAGGCATCCACTGGGGGTATTCGAATGTATTCCCCACACAGGAGCAGAGGACTACTGTATAAATCAAATTTGTATGACTTCATCTTTAATTTCCCTTTGCTTAAATCCTAACATGTCATATTCACTTTTTTTGTTGTTGGTGGTGACAGGGATTGAACTCAGGGGCACTCAACCACTGAGCCACATCCCCAACCCTATTTTGTATTTTATGTAGAGACAGGTCTCACTGAGTTGCTTAGTGCCTCACTGTTGCTGAGGTTGGCTTTGAACTCACCATCCTCCTGTCTCAGCCTCCCGAGTCATATCCACTTTTGATGTTCACCTTGGAGTGACTTTATAATCTTCCCTTTTTTTTGGGGGGGGGGTGGTGGTGATGGGAATTGAACCCAGGGCCTTGTGCATGCAAGGCAAGCACTCTACCAACGGAGCTAAATCCCCAGCCCTCGTCTTCCCTTTCTCCACTCCATCTCGCCTCTCCACCCAGAATGTAACTGCCTGTGACCGACAGCAAGTGCACTGCCCTTTGCTCTGCAGTAGCAGAGCCCTGGTTCACTTGGGGGCTCCCTTCCACATAGTGACTTCTGGGGGACACTCTGATGCCTGAGGGCCTCGCTCTCCCTGAGTCTGTCCCCCTGAATTTTCCCTGGCGGACCTGTCAAGTTGGGCTGGAGACCCAGACTGACCTAGCCCCTGTTTACTCATTTAGGGTGCACTACTTGTCAGACCAGTTCCCTGTGTCGGGTGGCCACCCACCTGCCTGGCTGGGTTCTGCTGTCGCTGTGCAGAATCTAGATGACTTTCTTAGTTGGCACCTGTGCTCCACAGCCAGCAATCTGACCTGTATTTACTACCAGAGCAGGTAAGATGTACATTCACACCACCAGACAGGACGTCCATAAGCTTCTGTTCCCTGACAGCCATCTGTCCTGAGACACAGTCCTCTCACCTCGGTCCCAGTCCACCCACATGTCCATTTTCTCCATAAAAAGTCCACTGGATCCTATTGTCTTATTTATTTTTTATTTTTTTATTTTTTTTGTGGTTGTATATGGACAGAATGCCTTTATTTTATTTATTTATTTTTGTGCGGTGCTGAGGATGGAACCCAGTGTCTCACACATGCTAGGCAAGTGCTCTACCACTGAGCTACAGCCCCAGCCCCTATTGTCATATTTTTTACCTCACTGTCACAAAATGCTGGAGAACAAAGAAGAGGAAATGAGATGTCTAACTGCTTAGAGAAGAAGAGCTCAGGACAGAGCAGAAAACATCCAGATCTGCTGACCTTTCCTCAGGATACATTTTCCTATCTTTTCTCAGTTTCTGACATTAGGGATTGTGGGAACTGGAACTTGGATGTATTGAGGGCTTCACAGTAGCCTGCTCCTTTGACAACAAGTAGATCAGGGACAGACACCTGTCACCTCAGGCCTGGATTGTCACCTGGTCATGTTTCAGTGGAGTCCTGAGATAAGGCTAAAGACTAGAAAGTCTACAGGAAAGCCTAGAAGTTGACAGAAATGAGAGAAGTAGACAGGGAAAGAGCCCAATCATAAACAGAGGTGGCCACTGGCTTCTCTGTCCTGGAAGGAGTGGACAGCTCGAATTCCCTCCAGAGGGCAGCTGTGTAGACTCAGGGTTCCCATGACTTCTGTTTCTTCTTTTTAAAATAGAAGCTAGGTAGCTGGATTTTATGTAAGATTCTTTGATTTTAAATATTGTTATCAAACCTATAGTTTCTAAAAATATCTCGTGGATCAGACAAATCATGTTCATGGTGACCCAGCCAGGTATCTCCATGAAAAACAGTATTTCTTAGGACGAAGGGACACCTCACAAGAAAATAAGAGCCAAGCCAGTTCTTTAGTCTTATGGGTTTAAGAGCCATACTAGAAAGTCAGGAGTTAAAAAGGGCCCTAGCCATCAGGGCTATGGGAGTGAGATAACACACCAGGAGATGGGAGTCCGGGAAAGTTAGCTCAGCCTTTTGAGACTGTGTGCGGAAATGGCAGTGAAAACCAGGCAAGGCAGGGTTTGCACTATCCTGAAAATAATAATCCAAAAAAAATTTCTCTCAAGATTCAGGGAATTTCTAGGAGGTGAGGGGCAAATGCATGAGTAGAATAATCACCAAAGTAACCCACATTTATCTTTACCTTATTAGCACCTCTTGAATTGTTGCTTAAGGTGATGTCTGCTTGGTTTTTCCACTATGAAGTTGTAACTTTTTTTTTCTTTGCTAATAAAGTTTATTTGGGGAAGATATTCTGAGAGCCTACAAATATTCTGGCTTTCTTAAACTTTTGTCCACCAATATTAGCCTCCAGTAGCAATTATTACTGTGATGTTCTGATGATTATTTTCTATTTCTCTCAACCTTTACATTATAAGTTAGAATTCTTCTGTAAAGTTTTCCCTTCTCCCCAATTTATTTATTTATACACTAGAGTCCCAATACTATTTATTTTAATCACTGGACTTTAATCTAGTACTATTTTAATACAGTACTATGCTTAATAAAATATTATCTTTTTAAAATGTTGTTGCTCAAGTTAGGAACTCTTTAAGGTTGGCCCTTGTGCCCTTTCAATAAGTCCTCCATCTTCTTCTGAGGCGAGGGGGTCTTCCATGTTTTCTGGCATAACTTGTTTTCTTTCCTGTTTCAGCCTTGGAACCCACTGTTTGTTCAAGGAGACATGATTCCTTTTGTTGGAGAATTGTTTTTAGAAATCAAGATCTTGAGTTAAATTGTATTTTGGGATCAAGGGGTATGGATGTTATTAAATGGCTTAGTATATATACAAGTTGACAGGTTCTTTTAAATTAATTAATTAATTGGTACCAGGCATTGAACCCAGAGCCTCACATGTGCCAGGCAAGTATTCTACTACTGAGCTATATCCCTATTTCTTTTAAATTTTATTTTGAGACAGGCTATTGTGAAGTTGCCCAGGCTGGCCTTGAACTTGCCTTAATCCTCCTGCCTTAGCCTTTCGGGTAGCTAGGATTATAGACATGTGCCACGGCACCTAGCACTAGATTAATTTTGAATAAGATCACACCAAATGCACTGCTGCAAACAATTTTTCAGTTTTACTAATCCTATTGTCAACTCAGGTAAATTTTCATTCATATTTCTTTATCATTCCCTCTACTCCCCCTTTTTTATTCTTGCTTTCTTTTTTCTAATATATGAGAAAATGCACATCATTTATTCTCTGATTCAAGTCATTTGGATATTACGCTCATTCAACAGAACTTCAGTGATATCCACTCAGTCAAGTTCTAGGCAGCAGGGTCATATTCTTTTAGTTACTCTTTGTATGGAATTTCTTATTCCGTCTTTTTATTTTCAATCTACTGGTACTTTTGGATCCAAGTGAGACATTTGTGCATAGCATATAGTTAGATCATGTGTTTTTATTGGCTAATCTATGTCTTTTATTTGAAAAATTTAACCCATTTACATCTGACCCTGTGCCTTTCCCTGGGCATGTGTGGCCACTTTCCAATTTTCCCTATCTATGCAGTTGCTTTTGAATGTGCTAGTCTTTAATGTCTAAATCCCACAAGGTGAAAATGAGGGGGTGGGGGGGAAAGGGCACTAGCCCTTTAAATTCTTTGGGAGTTTGGCTGGAGGGGGGAGGAGCTTATAACAGTGGGCTAAAGGCTACCGGATTCTTTGTCTGCACCACTGTATTCAGAAGCGCTGATCAGAGTACAGATATTTGAAGCACAGGATCCTTTTGACCACAATGGTTTGTGCATTCTGTGTAGGTTTTCTAGGAACATTTACACAGATGCCTGCCAGGGGATTGGGGTGTGGGGCTGGGTAACTGCTACCCTACCAAGAGCTGAAATTGACCCAGATTAACTGCAATTTACCATCTAACCCTGCCCTTGGACATTGCAAGCCTTCAGACTCTGGATTCTGCCTGTGCAATTGTCCTCTAAGTGGGGAGACAGATTCCTGATGCCACTTACTGGAATCCTCTTCCTAAGAACCTATTTTGAATCATCTTGCTTTTCCCTTTGGGTTTATTTTGTTACTTTGAAGTCAGAGAAGTATCCTTGTGTGAAAAACTCAGATTCCATTTTAGATGTTTTTTTCTTCCTGTTCAATTACTGAGCCATCCAAAATTTATTTGGTGTATGGTATGAGGTAATGACCACAATTGCTTTTTTATTCCTATTCAATTTCCAATGAATTGTCCCAGTGCCACTGATTACCTTTATGTGCCACTTATTGCCTTTATTATCTTTACATTAATATTTATTAACTGTAGAGACTATTTCTATTGTATCTTTTTCCCAATGATATCTTCTTGCATTAATTGGTATCTATTTTTTTAAAATTGTAAAATACACGTAAAATTTGCCATTTTAACCATTTTTAAGTGTATAATCAGTAGTATAAAGCTTATTCACATTATCAGGCAACCAATCTCAACTCTTTTTATCTTCTGAAAAACTCTATTTCCAATGAACAATAATTCCATTCTTCCTACGTCAACACCTGGCAAACACCATTATATGCTTTTTTTCCCCTCTATTTTTAGTATCAGGGATTAAACCGCAGGCACTTAACACTGAGCTACATCCCCAGTCCTTCTTATATTTTATTTTGAGATGTCTTGCTAAGTTGCTTAGGGCCTCACTAAGTTGCTGAGGCTGGCTTTGAACTTGGATCCTCCTGTCTCAGCCTCCTGAGCTGTGGATTACAGATGAATGCCACAGAGCCCTGCTACCATTCTACATTTTGTCTATGAATTTGAGGACTTTAGGTACTTCATATAAATGAAATCATAAAGTATTTTCCTTTTTGTGATGGACTTATTTCTCTTTTTATAATGTCTTCAAGGTTCATCCATATTGGAGAGTATGTCAGAATTTCTTTCTTTTTAAAGATTGAATAATATTCCATTGTATATTTGTACCACATTTTACCTATTTATTTATCCATCATCGAGCACTTGGGTTGCTTCAACCTTTTATTTATTTGTGAATAACACTACTCTGAACATGGGTATACAAATCTCTCTTCAAGACCACTGATTGTCAGTATTTTGAAAATCAATTTTAATTTTATAATATTTTCAGGTCTGATATGGGTCCCACACTATTCTTGGATTCTAGAATTTCTCTTGTGTTCTTTCATATTTATTCTTCCAAATGGATTTTGAAAATTTAAATGATTTTATCGCACTCCAAGAATGTCTATTGAAATATTGATAGAATTATCAAATAAATGATATAAATTAAATTTAAACATTATCTTTAAAATATTTTTATTAATACATTGAATTAATCATGGAAATAAAATTTCAAGCAAATGGTACCTAAAAAACTACACTTTAAGGGCTGGGCGTGGTGACACATACCTGTAATCCCAGTGGCTCTGGAGGCTGAAACAGGAGGATAGTGAGTTCGAAGCCAGCCTCAGCAAAAAAACAAGGCGCTAAGCAACTAGCTTAGCGATTTTTGTCTCTAAATAAAATATAAAATAGGGCTGGTGATATGGCTTAGTAGTCGAGTGCCCATAAGTTCAATCCCCAGTACTCCCATGCCCCCCGCCCCCCCCAAAAAAAAACTACACTCAGGAATTGTAGAGGAAACAACCTTCCAAACAAGGAATCTTATTCTGCTTCAATCACACCATTAGATTGCATAATAGTGCTGGCCAGCAAGTATTATCCAGATTATCAAGTGGTTACTACACCATCAGTTTTCAGAATGTTCCAGTTTCATTTGCTAGGGCCAAAGCACTGAGGGCTGGGGGTATAGCTCAGTGTGGGAGTGCTTGCTCCCCTGACTGACATCAACAAAAGCCAGTTTCTCTAAAATGTTGGAAATACTACCTTTTAGATATTAATGCAGTAGTTTCCTCCCGGTTGGGTGTGCTGATTTTTTAGTTTTGTTACCGTGGTAATGGGAGGCAGGCCAGCAATTTCAGCTAGTGTAGATGGAATGACCTGCATAGCATCTAAAAGACAGGAACACAGTAGGATCCCAAACCAGTCAGTGCCCACAGATATTCAGTTAAGCAAAGGGTCACCTTTTTTTCTGGGGCATTACCTCCTGCAGTAAGGTGTCTCTTCACCAAATGGCACATAACACATAGGACACCATGAATGAAGGGCTCAGTTCTTCAATAAAAATGTGTTAGAATGTGAATAATTATGACTTTTTCCAGGGCTGGCACAGCCTGTAATCTGGATCAGTCTGCTAGAACCATTTAAATTGACCTCTTCAGCCGTGCAGCAGAACACAGCATGCCAGCATGAATTGGTCAATATAAGTGACAGGCTTGGTTCCAGTTATTTTACAAGTGCATTCCATGTCTTCTTTCTCAGTATCCTTAAATTACCATCATCTCCCTTTGTTCAGCAAGGGTAATGTAAGACCACTAAGAGCATCTCTTAGAGTCCTTCTGTATGAGAAGGACATTAGTTTCCATCTTTTAAACTTGCCACACCAATTTTAGGCTCTCTTCTCTCGCAGCTCTTGAGCCATCCAGAAGCAGTGAGAAACTGTTAGTTGATTATCCACATCTGTTTTGAGAGCTGATAAAATGGAATATGCCCAATCTGAGCCTTTTCAACTCCTGTTATGGCAGAAGTTGCCATGTTTTGTGTGACAACCACCCATTTCACCAACTTAAGTCATCAATTGTCCCACCAACTTTATTGCTTTTTTTTTTTAGTACTTCTCATATCCATACTAGTAGCAATAGCTGGTTAGTCACTTTCATCACTGCATTTATACTCACTAGAGGAACTTGACTTGAGTTCTGAATGCCAGCCTTTGAGTTTTATGAAGTTGCACTACTTCACTCAGTTCCACAGGTCAAGATGTGTTAGCCAAGGTTTCGATACTCTTTTCCAAAGCCTCTTGGGATGACTTGGAAATAATGCTTAGATGAATCCCTTCCTTCCTTTTTGTTTTCTTTCTTTCTTTTTTAATGCTAGAGATTGAACCGAGGGCCTTAGGCACGCTAACCATGTGCTCTACTGCTGAGCTATATACCCAGCTTCAGAAAAATGCCTTTCTCCCTTTCAGAAGCAGCTAAGTAGGGAATCTTTAGAGAGAGCCAGAAGTAATGACCACTCATATGGTGCTATCTCCTGCTGGTGGTGGTGGTGCTGCTGCTGCTGCTTTTTGGCACTAGGGATTGAACATAGGGCTGTACGTGTGCTGGGTAGGTTGTTCTACTGAGCTACATCCTTAGCCCCTATCTCCTGCTTCTGTATGTCACACCTTCTGCAGCTCACCAGCATACTGTCTGCTAGATGTGATGCTTGCATTTGTTTCAGAATTGTGGCACTATCATTTATAATGATCACAATCACCTTTGCATCTTGAATAATTTTATCAAGTCCTTGTAGTCCAAGGCTTATTCTAATAGCATCAGCAACAGCTTTGGCTATGGGGATGTTGCAGGAGCAGATGGGTGCCTTCCTCACAGCAGCAAGCAGCTTGAATGGGCACCCTGCTCGGGGGTACAGTTATTTTTATAATATTTAATCTTCCTTTTCCTGTATATGTTATGTCTGTTCAAATTTCCTAACACTCACTAGTTTCATAAACTTTTTCATATTAATCCTAAGCATGACATCTTGTAATTTGCTGTCAGGTTTTAAAGACTTCCTCCTTCCTGGTTAGGAAGAGGCTACAGGGTGGCTAGAAATTTTACAATAATTTATTTGCTGGGGATTTTGGTCAAGTTACTTTAAACCAGTTCTCAAAGTATGGTCCCCAGATCTACAGCATCAGCAACCCTTGAGAACCCATTCCTATGCAAATTATTGGGCCCCACCAAAAATAAAACAAAATAAAATTAAAAAATAACACCCTGGGCAGCCCAGTCATCTGTGTTTAACAAGCCATCAAGATGATACTGAGAAATACTTATGTTTGAGAAATACTGCTTTACAGCCATGTTTCCTAACCTTGGCTGCACATCAGAGCCTCGTAAGGAGCTTTTTAAAAATACCAGTGCCTGTGATATTTCTCCCTCCCTGCCCAACTGTGATTGGCTTGTAAAAGGACCAGGAACAGGGATCTTCCAACTTCTCCCATGTGGTTCTGATGCATAACCAGAGTTTTGAACATGATTTCAAAACTCAAGTTCAGATATAAAATGGGGGAACGATACTTAATCTCACTGGGCTGCTGTAGGGATTATGTGCTAACTCTTAACTTGTAGGAAAAGTTTAGTAGAATGTCTAGCAAATGGTAAACCACTCAACAAATGGTAATTATTATTATAATAATTCTGAGACTTAGAGATCAGAGCTACATTATCAGGTCATGAAAGGACATTGGGAACTTGAAGACCAAGTATTGGTAAGGTTGCCACGCTGTGCCCATTATCATCAACATAGGGAGGTTTTATGGTTGTTTGTGGATCTTTGTGCATGCTATTTGCTATAAACTTTTCTCTATGCTCATGAAAAATCCTACATATGAGTATAGTGATCAAAGATATGGGCTTTGGAGCTGGCAGACTGAATTTAAAAGCTCAGTCTAGACACTTGAAGCTGTGTGATCTTGGACACAAGACCTAAGCCTCAGATTCCTCACCTGTAAAATGGGGACACTTATCACTGGCAGGCACAAAATAAAATGGCCTATGAAGCACAATGCATAAATGTGATAAGTGCTCCAAAAATCTTGACATACTTGCATTCATTACTTTCCCTGCATGGGAATCACATGAACCTCTTTATTCAATAATTATATTAACTTGTTTATTACTAGTTTGGTGCTTAATGCACTAGCTAGTCTTGCAGATACTCTTAGACTGGAGTTCTTTCTTTCTTTCTTTCTTTCTTTCTTTCTTTCTTTCTTTCTTTCTTTTTTGTACTGGAGATTGAACTCAGGGGCGCTCAACCACGGAACCACTGCCGTATTTTGTATTTTTCTTTAGAGATAGGATCTCATTGAGTTGCTTAGAGCCACTTTTTAAAAAATATATATATTTATTTTTATGTGGTGCTGAGGATCGAACCCAGTACCTCATGCACTCAGTGCCTCACATGTGTGAGGAAAGTGCTCTACCATTGAGCTATAATTGCAGGCCCTAGAGCCTCGCTTTTTGCTGAGGCTGGCTTTGAACTTGCAATCCTCCTGTCTCAGCCTCCCAAGTCACTGGGATTACAGGTGTGCACCACTGTGCCCACCTGGAGTTCTTTTTAGATTAAGCTGTGCTCTCTCCAAGACTTTCAGTATCTGTTTAGCATAAAAGTAATGCTACTTGTATTCTAACCGCAGTGGCCCAATGGATAGTTTTGTGACTTTTTTGAGAAGATTATTCTGCACTGAGCATCAATTTAAATTCTCTTATTGAGACAATTTTAGGAGGAGATTAGGTCTTCCGTACTAGGGATAAAGAAAGCTCTCCATAAACAAATCTTTTCTTCTTCAGAAAACACATTAAATTGAATGAAAAAGGATCTTAGAATCTACTTTGGCTTAAATCTAGTTTCTACTTCAACCCATCAAGTCCCGACTTCTCAGTTCTGTAACTATTTTAATAAAATTTACAAAGGTACATTAAAATAGGCTGGATAATAATCTAGAATTTATGTATATTAATTAATATTACTACATTATAATTATCTTCTTAATATTACATTATGCATTATATAATTATATTACATACTATACTTAAGTTTTTATAGATGTTCCACATCCAGGACGGTGGGACAAAATGGGTTAACATGAATCTATATTATTGCCACATCTCCAGGTGATTTAGGAAATTATGTCTGGGTAGTTTCTTTGGCCAGTCCTCACATCAATTTTATGACCTCTCTTCATTTTGCTGCCTGTATCATTTAAAAAACTTCTTATTGTTTTAAGTTTAGCATAAATATTTTACTGTTTTTCCAGTTATCTCAATATCTAGGGTTTTATTGTTTGTTTTATCTAAGTTTTCTTGAATGTATCACTGTTTATTTGTCTGATTTTATGTTTTTCTTTTTAGATAGGGTTTTGCTAAGTTGCTTAGGCTGGTGCATGCCACCTTTCCAGCTTCATTGTTTTTGGGAGGGTACTGGGGGATTGAACCCAGAGCCTCACACATGCTACACAAGTGCTCTACCACTGAGCGTGGACACCTCCAGTGCATATATATATTTGGTACCAGGGATTAAACTCAGGGGCACTCAACCACTGAGCTGTGTCCCCAATCCTTTTTCATATTTTATTTAGAGACAGGGTCTCACTGAGTTGCTTTGCACCTTGCTTTTGCTGAGACTAGCTTTGAACTCACAATCTTCCTGCCTCAGCCTCCCAAACCTCTGGGATTACAGTGTGTGCCACCGTCCAGCTTCAATATTTTTGTAAATAAATAATTTTAATTTGTCTTGAGTAATTACAAAAAAGAGCCATTAACAGGGTTGGCAGGTTAAAGATGGCGCCTGGCAGTTCGCCAGGAGTGGTTTGTGAGGCAACGTCATGGAGCCATTAAGATGATGGAGATTCCTTATTCGCTGACTACTGTATCTAGATGATGTGTATCTAGAAGCTGTGTATAATCAGTTAGGTATATATACCTCTGCTGTCCTGCAATAAAGCGGCTCCCGCTGTTTCAATCTTCACAAGTTGCTTGTCACCCCCCCCCCCATTATTTTGCCCAGCCAGACTGCGGCATGTTTTATCCTATCTGTTGCTCTTGAAGTTTGTTACCAGCAATAAATCTCTAACATTAGACACTTACAAGAAAGTAGAATTTAAAATTTTGCTGTATTTTTTCTTTGAAAATGTATTTTAAATTAAAGCATTATTATTATGCTTTTACTTATGTATGTTGTGTTTTTTAAAAATGAGTTTCTATAAACAATTATATAAATATTTCTAACCTACATTCTCTTCTAGAACCTACCACGCTGCATTTAAATGTAGAGGAAAAAAGGATAATTTAAAATTATTTTTATGTGTGTGTGGTGTTGGAGATGAAGCTCAGGCAAGTGTTCTACCACTGAGTTGAACCCCCAGCACTAAGAACTATATATTTTTAGCAGATATCTGTCAATACTATCTTGGAAAATCTGCTAGAAGAGCAGTTCTTACTAGTCACACAAAATACTCTACATAAAAACGTGTGAGTAAATTTTTACTACATAGTCCTTTTCACAAATACCTGAACATTTTGATAATCCAGTGAAGTATTATTGTGATTTTACAGAGAAATTCAGAGAAGGTAATGTAGGATCATACAGCAAGTACACTGTCATAGGCCCATGATTTTTTAATAAAAAACCCAGCCTCTTTTTACTATGCCATACTGAAATCAAGAGCAAAATCTTCCATGCACACTAAGCACCAAACATTGAAGGGAAATCATAGTTTAAGTTTTGACTAAAACTCCCGCTAAACAATTTGGCTAGTCTAAACCTGGGGTTAGATATTTTTTTTTTCTTCCTGATTGTACTTATCCCCATCTGAACCCTCTGGCACTGCTGTCCTGAAATGTCCTTCTCATCTTACTTCCCAGCTGGTCCCTTGCAGTTCACTGTAGGCTGAATTGTGTGGTATTCTCACAGGTGGTTTGAGGGTACAACTTATGTGCAAACAATTTTTAGCTTTGGTTTCTGATATTTAGCATGGAGCAGTGGCCACACTCATCTTCTGCTCAGTTACTTACAAACTTTCCCATCAAACACTGCTAAGGCTTCTTGCAGTTTTAGGGTATGAGAGTCTCACTGAAGGTTCTTCCTTCCATCAGCTAAACCAGTACACTGATTCTTTAATTTTTTCCTGACTCAGGTCTGCTGTTGGCATCTAGTACAGTTACTCTACAACAATCATGCTAATTCTCCTAACTTCTTGCACTTATGCCTTCTTCAAAAGATGACATAATTCAGAATAATCATTTAGTTATACTGGGTTCAGGCTAAGATCCTGTTCCTCAGCCCAATTCATCCACACCTGATTCAGCTGCATTGGCCAATAATAATGTATCTGCACTTTTCTAAGCAACTTCCCAAGTATTCTTGCTAATACTTTATAAAACACAGACACCACACACTCATTCATCCACACAGTCTTATGGACGACATCTATTAGTTTCTATATCCTCTACAACTGTTGTGTCAGGCATACATGGCATATGCTCAGAGAGGAGCTTTAAACCAATGGATTCTCAGTCTTCTGTTTGAATTCACTTCTATCAGGCACAAATCACCTAGTTTTAGGTAGGTTTTTTTTGTACCAGGGATTGAACCCAGAGGTTCGTAATCACTGAGCCACATCCTCAGCCCTTTTTAATATTTTATTTAGAGACAGGATCTCGCCGAGTTACTTAAGGCCTCACTGTGTTGCTGAGGTTGGCTTTAACTTGCGATCCTCCTGCTTCAGCCTCCCAATCTGTTGGGATTATGGGTGTGTGTGCATCATTTGCCTGGCAGTTACTTATTTATTTATTTAAATAAACAGGCTATAATATAAGCCATAGCCATACAATCTAGATTATGCATTTTTAAAAGTAATATTTGTGTAAACATATGTACTGGGATCAGGAGTCATTCAGTGTTGCAGGGAAAGACAACTGTAGGTAGAGTAGCTGCTATATGGACTCTAGCCTGTGCATTTTGCTTTCTTTGCCTTAGTGGTGGAAATGGGTTAAAAAGTACTTTAGCACAATGTGTTGTACAGGTTGACACTACTGCACTGCTCACTTAAAAATGGTTGAGATGGTTTGTTGGCTTTGCAGTCTGTTGCAGCCTGAGCCATTGGTTCTGCTGAGATGCTTCAAACCATTATTAAAAACTACTGACTAGATCCACTTGAAGCCCTACTATACCCAGGTTTACCAAGAGATTTGGGTAGGAATGGGGTTGATGAGCTTCATTGTTTATAAAATCAAGAGTGCTGATAAAAGCTTTGAAAGGTTCAAGTCCTGCACCTGCTCATGGTCATCATTAGCCAGCTTGCAGAATCGTCAGTCTGCCTGTAAATTTAAGCAGGCTTTGTTAATGGGAACATAGAACATTGTTATACCCTTAGATAAGTATCGCTTACTACATGACATGAATAAATGATCTGAGATGCACCACTACCCATGCCAATACTGCTTTGTATGTTTCCCCCAGTAGAGCCTTTGCAATGCAGCAGCCCATACTCCTGAGGAAACCTGGGGATGAGGAGCAATCTCGAGGTTGGTGGGTTGGTGGTAAGGTTCTAGGCATTCACTTGAATTCTAATACTTTTAAGATGCTAAATTTTGTTACATATTTATATCTGTCTATCTCAACTGAGAAAAAAACTTTAAAAAACTTACTGGACAATGCTAAAGATTCAGGACAACTTTTGGAGGAATAAAACCAGAGGCCCTTCTAATCTTTTTGGATACTCAGTAATACAATAAAATCAAAACTAGCTACCCAGATATGTGCAATAGTCATCTCCAATAGGAATAATGTCTTATACAAATTGATCTTCAGTTAAGTTGGTCACATCTGAGATTTCCCACGGACTTGCAAAGTCCTTTATTGTCTGGCCTCTGTTCCTTATGACCAATCATGAACCAGTTCCTGGTCTGTTTTCAATTTTTAACAAGACAGTTTCTATCCTTAGGGCTTTACAGTGTTCTTTCTGCCTCAAAAACTTTTCTCATAATTTTTCGTCTGAATCTTATTTATCATTCAGGGCTCAGCTTAAAAATAATTTCTTTAGGAAGGCCCTCTTTAAGTTCCCTAATAAGGTAGGGCCTGTGGCAGTCTCTCTGGATCCACATTCATTCCCACTCAGGAGTCCAGACTTTTCCTTTGTATCACTTAATACAACTGTACATAATTATATTAATCTTACCCCCAAAGGCTGCAAGTTTCCTGAGTTAGGGATTATCTCTCTTGTTAACCATGGGGTTACCCAGGTTCCAGTACCTTGTGTACAGTAGGGACTCAATATTCCCTTTCCTATAATGGCCTTTTATCCCATTTAGCAGGTGGAGGTGTATATAAAGTTTGTGAGCTTGGTGGTGGAGACAGTGGCTGAGTGGCCAGAAAGATGAAAGAAGTTTAGGGGCGGATAAGAGGGAGGGATGAGGGTACTGCAGGACACTCACTTAATGAGATTCCCTTCCACTCCCTCAACACCCCATCCCCACCCAAACAAGTCATTAAACAATAGTTTATGTATTCATTCCATTAGAGAATCAAGAAAACCTCAGATTACAAAACCAAGGACATTTGTAGCATTTGAATGTGTTCAAGAAACCAGTCACAATTTTATTTGATACCTGGGACTGAACCAAGAGGTACTTTACCACTGAATTACATCCCTTTATTTTTGTTCATATTTTAAAATTTTGAAAAAAGTCTTGCTCAGTGGCTGAGGCTGGCCTGGAACTTGCAATCCTTTTGTCTCAGCCTCCCAAATTACGGGGATTACAGGTATGCTACACCACACCTGGCTACCAGTCACCATTTAATTGAATTAGACTTCAATACAGGGAGGATTGTGTCTCTCCAAGTAACCTTCACTGAGGCAGAGTACATTCCTCTAATACATGGAAAGATGGTACTTTCTTCTCATAATCATTGAGGAAGAAATTCTCTCTTGATGGGCCAACACTACTTCTTTTTTGCTGCTCTTTTCCCTTCTCCTTTCTTTGGCTTCCCCTTTCCACGAAGCTTCTTTAGACGCTTTTGCTCATCCTTAAAATCCTGATGCTCATCTCTGCATGAAGGAAAAAATAATTAACTTGTTATTTTTTATTATATTGAAAAACTATACCAATCTTTCACTGTTTTCTCAGATTGTTCTGGTTATTGATTCTTGACTTTTCAGGGTACATGTTCAATTTGTTGAATAAAGTACAAGGGTTCCCCTTGTTTCTAAAAATTCATTTATAAGTGAGTTTTCCCTCATAGAAACAATGCCACAAACTGCAGTTGATCTTCCAGGCCAGCCCAGGTAACCCTATGTAATTATGATATTCACAAGTAACTACTTCAAATTTCCCTACATTAATACTAAACAATCAGAGGAACAGAAATCAGGTATAGAGTTCAGTAGCTACACAGAGACCCTGACTGCCCCAGGAATCAGTATCTACTAACAAGGGGCAGAGGTCTGGAGGAAGTGGCTTTAATGGCAGTAGATACTTCACATAAAGAGGCTGCAGGGAAAGGCTCAGGGAGAAGGAAGCCAGATCAAAAAACATACTATAGAAATCAAGGCTGCTACAACTATTTATGCATATGGACTAAACTGTTTAAAATGCCTATATCTTAAGACCAAACACCAAAAGAGTATAGTGCTTACACATGTAAGCTGTGGAACCCACTGGAACCTGGGTTCAAATCACAGCGTCACTATTTGGTCGCTCTGTGACTTTGGATAAGTGACCTTATCTCTCTACACCTTAGTTTCCTCATCCATAAACTATGAATAATAATGGTATATGAATTAAATGTTAGACGGGTTTGCTGGGCCTGAATTTCAACTCTCTAGACTATTTTAAAATAGATTGGCTTTACAGAATTCAGTGTCTTATTCTGTGAACATGAACAGCATACAACAGACTTTTCTTCAGGATTACCTAAAAATGCCAAATAATTTTCAGCACAGCAGCCAGGGCAATTCTGAAATATGTCAGATTATGTGACTCCTTCATATGGCTCCCCCTTTCATCCAAAGCAAAACCCACAGACTCCTGTGCACCCACAGGAGCTGAGACCACCCCCCACCCCGTTACCTGTCTCCTGCCTCCCCACTATTTCCTTAGCCTGCAATATTCTTGGATCATTCTAGATATGCTCCTACATCCGGGCCTTTGCTCTGCTCTTGCCTCTGCCTTGCAAACTCTTCTCAGGTCTCACCATCCTTGAGCCTTTGCCTAAATCTCATCTCCTTGATGTAGCTGACCCTGATTGTCCTGTTGAATGCTGTAACATGGCCTCTCCCCACCCACTAGGGCCCTCTCAGCCCTCTGGATCCTGCTCAGCCAGCTCTGTCTTTTTAACTTTGTACTATATCACATAATTTACTTACTTGTTATTTTTCCTCCTTCCTTTCCTCCCCCATCCCTGTCAACCCCTGGAGACAAAGACAGCTCCACAAAAGCAGGGAGGTTTGTCTCTGTTTATGATACAACCCAGCACCTATTAACTGAACCAATTATTTCTGGGAACCTGTGCTTCCCTCCCTGTTCTGCAGGCCTTTGAATCAGATTTTCTTTACTAAAGGGACTGTGTAGTTTAATCCTGCCTGATGTCACAGGAGGCCTACATTAGAGGTGCAGTTTACTATAACTAGTGACTAAATACATGAAAATAATGTTGCTTTTCCTTGGAAAACTAAGTGCTAAGTATTTTTTCCTGTCTCTAAACATAGCCAGGTGTTTGCTCTTCAAACAAATGAGAACAGCTGCAAACAGATACATTAAAATGTGATCTTGTTATGGATTATAATCTTGTACTCAGAAGATCTGGCTCCCAATATTTTATTTTATATACTAATAAGATTAGTTTTTATTTTCTGAGCTCAGACTAATGGCGAGGGAGATAGTCCCAAGCAATTCCAGACATTAAAAACAGATCATGAACTCTAATCTCTAATATATTATTAACTAAGAAAACCAATTCCATTTTGAATACTGCTGTTCCCTTAGTTCTCATCTTAAGTACCTGAACATGTAACTTAAGATATACCTGTTGGATTAATGAATATACCAACCTTTAGCTCTCCGGAATGAACATCATGCTGAACTAAAAATTTTAATCACAATTGAAAGAATGGTCTCAAATTAATTTCTGTATTGTTGCCCAAAGATAAGTTCAATTAAAATAGGTTAAATCTTTAAAAAGATGCTATGTATTTTAATGCTATATAATTATGTAATGTTTTAATTCTTTGGAACAAGAACATGTATTTTTTTGGTAAAGAAAAAATTTTAAAGAAAAATGATACATAGGGGCTGGAGTTGTAGCTCAGTGGTACAGCACTTACCTAGCACATGTGGGGCACTGCGTTCAAACCTCAGTACCATATAAAAAAGGAAATAAATAAAATAAAGTACCGTGTCCATTTACAACTAAAAATATTTAACAAAAAAAGGAAAAATGATTACAAAGGTATTTTATCTTTTCTCTTTCTAGAGGTCTAATCCAAAGCACTCACTTCCTGAATTTACCCAAACGTACAAATGCATAGTGTTAACAGCCCGTGTGATTGATACGTTATCCTTAAAGGTGAACTACAGCTTAATTAGATCAAATTAATATATCAGAAAGGTACAAAATGTCAGAAGTGAGTAGGAGGAAAAGAGAATGCCAACAAAACTGCCACCATCAGAGAAAGGAGGCTCCCACACACCCTCCAAGAGGCAGATCAGGAGTGGGGCAGGGACTCTGTTCGTCAAGAACCTGCTGCCTGGGCAACCGTGGTCTTCCTGGGGTTTTCTTCCTCAGAATTTGGACCAGTTTTTCTCTGCATCCTTTTTAGTGTTCTTAGGTTAATGAATATTTAAAAATCTCTCTACAGCTCATTATAAATTCTATATCAGTCATGTTTTAGTCCTAATTGTTTGCCAACAAGCATGTATTTCCTCTTTTTTGGTTTGCTCATAGATATTTTGACAGCAACCTGTTCCCATAAAGTACACCTTTTGAACTATCTGGCTCTCTTGTAAGAACCACAGAAATATAAGGATAGGAAGGCCACCTTATTAGCTGAAAGGCTGACTTTTTTCTTTTGATAATACGCTAAGAGTATCTCTCACAGGGTCCTCTTTGTATTTTTTTTTTTTTGTCATCACCTGTAGAGGCCAAGAAAACGCAGTGTGCCCATGAGACCAAAATATGTGTTGTGATTTGGATACCAGTCGTAAGTCTCCTTCCTCTTGGCCAGTGGCTGCTCACTGAATAGTTTCACTACTTTCATGGATTTGGTATCAGTTGGCCTGGCAACTTCACCAAAGAGCCGAGCACTCAGACGAGTCATGCGCAAAGCATATTCTGAAAGTGAAGACATTTCTTGAGCAGCTAGGAGACTCCCTACAGAAAATGAGAAGAAAAACAGGTTAGTGTAAGAAATTCTGAGCTTATCTAATGAACGCTTTAGACAATGAAGATATAGCAAGCCACTCATGAATCACCTATTGGCAAGACATGCTTTGGAGTTGAGAAACATCCACAGCCCAAACAGCTGTTTCCTTTGCATGCTTTTCATTTTGAATTTTCACATTTTGTATTCACAAAATATCATTTCTTTGATGTACTGCCCTTTTTACAAATGAGAACTACTTTGTGATTCAGCAGGTGTTTGCTTATAGTTTATCTATTTTGCAGGATGGATGAAGAGGATAGGGAAACAAGTCATTCTACCACAGCTTTGTTATTACACCTTTAAAAACCACCACCTAAGCAATCTGCAAATAAATATGCTGACTGCTTGCCATCTAAGGTGCAATCATGGCAGAGAAATAATTATGCTGTTGTCGTCTTTATTATCAGGCCTTTGAACACTATTCTCCTCAAGGGCACCAGATGGCTCTGAGAACTGTTAATGAGTTATGAGGTCATTTGGCCTCTAGGTTACTGGATTGAATTCTGCCTAGAGACTGAGAGCCACTTGGGGAAAAGATAGTAGTCCTACAGAAATAAAAGTTCAACAGCTCAAATAAGGATCAACATTTCAAAAGATTCATTTTATTCCTAAACAGAAAGCACTTGGGAACAGTGATATTACTTAGAAAACTAACTAAAGTTATTACTAGCTAAAAAACTTTTTCCTCAGAGGCAGAGTGTTGAAATGGGTATAAGAATGATAACCAGGAGGATAGGGACATAGCTCAGTAAAGCTTCCCTAGCAAATATGAGGCCCTGCCTTCAATCCTTAGCAAAACACGCTCATGCACACACACCTGATAATATGATATGCAAAAATTACAGCTAACAGACAAAGCTGGCTGCAATGACACATGCCTGTAATCCCAGTGACTAGAGAGGCTGAGGTAGACCTGTCTCAAAATAAAAATAAAAAGGGTTGGGAATGTGGCCTGGTGGTAGAGTGCCACAGGGGTCAATTCTCACAAGACAAGGAAAAAGGACATCAAAAGGTACATAGGAGATACATAAAAATTAAGAATATTGCTGGTGGAATAAGGTCATTGTATTCTAGATCAGATGTGGGTTACTGCTTACAGAATATTACAATTTATGTGAAATTCTAATAATGAGATGAGAATCTTTGCTGACTAAAAGGCTATTTAGGGGAAAGTTCAGCTGGGAAAAAAAGGAGCTGATTTCCAAAGGAAAAAAGGCATATTTATCTTGAAGAACTAACAACTCTAAAACAGCAATGTGCTAAAAGAGCTATTCAAATTTTTACACATGATCCTTAAAGGTGAAGTACACATTATTTAGATGAGATTATCAAAAAGGGTACAAAAATGAAAATGCCAAGAGAGTGGGAGGAAATAAGAATGCCAAAGAACTGCCACCAGCAGAGAAAAGAAGCTCCCACACACAAGCAAAGAGGCACATCAGGTGAGGGGCAGGGGCTCTGTTCATCTGATAAAATTCAAAATCACGCTTGCAAGAAAATAAACAAACTCACGTGTTTTAAGGCCCATTTCAAGATCCATGAAAAGAACACAGGCTGATCTTAAACCAATTGCAAAATGTCAACCTCAAACCATTTACCATTTTGAACGCCAGCCAAGCAATCTTGGGTCAATAGTGCCACCTGAAGGCCAGCAAGGAGAGAACTGCTGGATCCAAGGTTTCCCCAGCCCTCAGTCTGAACATCTCCTACAAGCCTTGCTCTTCCTTTTTCCTTTTCCATTCACTTCTCTCCCAACTCTTGCTGCATTATGTGGATGCAGACTGGTTGGGATTGGACCTGTTAGAACTAAGGTTATGTTTTTATCAATGAGAAAAAAGGGCCATTAACAATTTAATGTTAATAGAAAAATAGTTAACAAGTCAGTGCCATAAACCTCTCAAGGCTTTGCAAATATCCAAAAGTCACTTTTGGAAGCTGCAAAAAATTCCTTTTCTCCTCTTTCCATCTTTAATTTTTTTCCAAACACCAGTTTAATAAACAACAGTTTCTTCATTAACTTTACCTTGTTTTGCATAATTACCCTTAGAGCATCAGAATAGATTCCTACTCTTAATTACGCAGTATTTCTATAGATAACTTGGAAGCTAGTCTGGGAACTATTGTTCTGCTACAATGTTTTCAGGAAAACAAGGTCTGAATGCCAAATCACTTTACTTTTAAATAAGGCAGCATGGAGTCTCAAGATCTAGGTTTGAGGATTGTCTCTTTTGTCATTTATTACTTGGGTTATTCTCAACAGGTACTATCTTTTCTAGATTTGAGTTCCCTTTTTCTGAAAACAAAGTTTGCAAGATTAAGAAATGAGTAAGATAGTGGCACTCAATAAATAGTAACTAAAAAGAAAAAAAAGGAAAAACTCTAAATGTCTTCATAAGTTTGGTGTTATTACACACACACACACACACACACACACACACACACATTTTGTTGATTACTTGTCCTCACTTAATCATGGGGGGAAAATCTCCATCCTGTTATACTTGTACCTCCCTGGAATGATCTCCTCACTTACAAAGCCAGGCAGCCAGAGAAACAAGGGGAGGGACCAGCACTTTGGTAAACTGACAGGTAGCAAAGAGGAGGCAGAGACTTACTGAGGCTAAGTTATCACAGAAGGCTGTTATCTCCATGCCCACTTTACAACGAAGCAGGTTACTGGGAAACATAACTCATAGGTAATAATGTCAGATTATAATCCATTGGAACATAGTTATATAACAAAAACTAAATCCTAAAAAATTTACGACAGAAAAAGGGAATAAGCCTCTTCAAATCTAGGTCCTTTACTGGAAGCAAAGAATCACCTGCAAAACAGGGAGAAAATGACCACTGCCTTATAGTTTTCCTCCACAAAGCCCAACATATACATCTTTGATGGAGAATGACAGAAGAGCTTGGTATACTTCTTAAACAAAACAAAACAAACAGGATAAAAGGTTTTGCTGTGCATAAGTACAGGTCCTAAGACAAACTGCCGCTTTTTACTAGCTTCAAATATTAAAAAATTCAAAAGCCTTGGTCCTTTCTAGGACCCTCATGATTCCTTATAGAATCTTTCAAAATTCTCTTAAAAGATAAAGAATATGATGACCCTGTTTTGATATTAAAATAAAAGGCAAATAATTTACATGTCAATTATTTTTGATTCACATAAAACCATTCTTTGGGGATACAAAATAGTCACTTTGAAATGGTACTTTTCTTTAAATGAGATCTAAAGAAAATTACAGTATGGATAAAAAACTAACTGGAATTGAAAAGACTGAGAAAAAACACTCAAATACGCTAAGCAAAACAATTTAGGTCCACACAAGAAAATTTCCATATTTTTAACACAAAAAGGCCAGATTCTCTGATAATTCAATAAGTCTGATGCATTTAAAACATCAGTTTTATTTTAATAACTGGTTTTGAATTAGACTTTCCTTTTTCAAAGGTGAAAATGAAGTGCAGGAGTTTTTAATCTGGATATGCCTGTTTTTGAATATTTAAAGTTGTATGCTGAAATGTGCACGTGTGTTTATTGCTGGGAAGAAAGTCTTCTCCAGTTTCTCAAAAACTATTGCTTAGCATAAAGCACCAGCTAGTTGGACTCTTGCCTGGCCATGTCTTTTTGTAGTAGCTTATTCCTAGTCTCTCGGTTCTCTCACCTACTAAATGGAGACCCTCAGGCACCTCTCTGAATTGTGAGACTGACAATGCAAAATGTATGGCACAATGCTCACTCATCGGGATCCCAGGTACGTGCACACACTGTGCTCACGTGTAATCACAGAAAAACAACCCAATGGGAATGCTTTATTATTCTTAATGCCCAATACCGATTATTTTATTTTTAGGTTCGGGGGGTTGAACCCAGGGGCGCTTAATAACTGAACCAAATCTCTCGCCTTTTTATTTTTGGAGACAGGGTCTCGCTAAGTTGCAGAGGCTGGCTTTGAACTTGCGATCCTCCTGCCCAAGACTCCCGAGCCGCTGGGATTACCGGCCTGAGCCACCGCGCAGTGCCGGGTACCTATTATTTTACTAAATCGTAGGGGCATGGACGGCAGTGAATATGTTGGCTTTATTCAAGTCAGTAAGAATAATTGAGTCCCCTGTCTGACTGGATCGCCCCTCCCTGGGATGGAAACTACAGTAGTATCAGGTCAACCGACATCTGGATCAGTGGAGTGGTGCACAAAAATTTTCCTAAAAGGGTAATAAAAATAATCAGCACCCACCCGCCAAGCTGCGATGCAGTCGGCGATCTGGAGAGCAGAGAAAACGAACCAAGCACCTGCTAACTAATCTGCAACAGAGTTAACTGCGCCGGAGAGGAAATTACGGCAGCAAAAACGCTGGCTCCTTCATTTGGTAAATTCCCCAACAGGAGCCGGAAAAGGCCGAGGTGTTTGTGAGATACACGAGAAACCTAGAGAAATGGTCACTAGAGAGATGGACTGGTCCTCTTCCTGGGACTGGAGACCCCGCAGGACCTCCCGAGTCATCACCACTATATCTGCAGAGCCCCACAAGTCACCGACAGCCTTACCTGGTCCTGACCTGCCTCCCCCACGCGCCCCTGTCCCGGAAGGCCCGCCCCCAGCCGCTTCCCAGTTCCGGGCATCTACAACGGGGAGCAGTAAAGAAACGGAAGCTTGGAGGCTAGAGCGGAACTCTGGTAACAACCCGGAATTATTAGCTTTCGCTCTCCGGGAGGGGCCTTCTAGGTCATGCAGAGCGCCTGCGCACCGACGCTAGCGCCTCTATAGGGAGTACTGTGGTGAGGTGGAAAGGGTCCGGGTAGTTGGTTTTCCTGGAAGGTCCTGCTGGATCTGCCAGTTTCGTTTTTGCGGGGAATGTCTAAAAAGCGGCTTCAATAAGCTATGAAGCAATGGCGATGCGTGTGCTTTGTGATGGGAGGATGAAATGCAGTTTTTTTTGTCACCCACTTATTCCACTTTGTCCCCCCCATCCAACGTAGATCTTAGGTGTTCCAAGGCATCACTTGACACTAGAGGCTTTCACACTCCCCTGAGGTGCCACTCCCCTCCTCCGACCCGCTACTCTTCCTCTAAGCTACTGCAGGAGACCTTCCTTTGCTCCCCGCTTGGCTAGGTTTTTTGTTGTTTCTTTGGTGGTGCTGGGGGTTGAACCCAGGGCCTTGTGCATGCTAGGCAAGACTCTGCCAACTGAGCTCTATCCCCGGAGGCGCCCCTCTCCTGCCCCCCGCCCTACCTGCTGTTGGCTAGGTTAGGGGCTCTGTTCTCTGCATCTGTCCTTCTTTGGCTCAGAAGCTTCTTCAAGGGGTGGGGATGGAGCATTTATCTGTCTCCTCAGTAGTGAGCTAGACCTCTCTTGGCAGATCGTAGAAACTCTTTAAGTATTTCATTCCTTGCTAAATTTGCTTCCAAGCAAGCTACATTTTATAGACATTGTCTGCAGCACTTACTGAATGTTTGATCAGTTGAGAAAACAGTATTTTCTGAGCATTATTCAAGTATTTCATAAATACTCTAAAATTTACCCTGTAATTTAAGGCAAATCAGTAAGTAGAATACTAAGAAGGTATTCATTTGACACTGTCTTCCTTTCTATAGAATTTGTGTTTATGAAGTTATGTTTTGATATGTTATCAATTCACGGTGTCAGTCTTATCACTTTGGATCTAGGGATTATAGTAATATTTACACTGAGGGTAATGAGAATCCTGTGTATAACAACAGTTCAAAAAAGATATCCTTTGTTACAGAAGTTCTGGGAGAAAATTTTACCTTGGAGAAAATTTTACCTTGTCTTTTATGTTTCTGTGTTATCTAAAATTCACTGTGCTATATAAACAAGACCTCCTTTATGTGTTGACTTTTAGAAAGTTTAAAGCTAAATTTGTAGTTGACTTGTGGCAAGAAATATATATATATATATATATACACATACACAGTCAGGTATGTGTGTGTGTGGTATATATATATATATATATATATATATATATATATACATACATACATATACATACATACATACATGTCTGTAGTCATCCCTCAGTGGGGCTTTGTTCCAGAACTTCTCATGGATATCAAAATACCATATCAAGTCATGAGGTGCTCAAGTCCCTTAAATAAAATATAGTATTTGCATATACCTACACATAGCTTCTTACATACTTTTAAAAAATTTATGTATTATAGCAGAATGCATTACAATTCTTATTACACATATAGAGCATACTTTTTCATATCTCTGGTTGTATACAAAGTATTCACACCAATTCGTGTCTTCATACGTGTACTTTGGATAATAATGATCTTTACATTCCACCATCATTTATAACCCCATGCCCCCTCCCTTCCCTTCCAACCCCTCTGCCCTATCTAGAGTGTATTCCTCCTATGCTCTTTCTCCCTATTCCACTATGAATCAGCCTCCCTATATCAAAGAAAACATTAGGCATTTGTTTTTTTGGGATTGGCTAACTTCACTTAGCGTTATCTTCTCTAGCTCCATTCATTTATCTGTAAATGCCATGATTTTATTTTTATTGCTGAGTAATATTCCATTGTGTATATATGCCACATTTTTTAAATCCATCTACTGAAGGGCATCTAGGTTGGTTCCATAGTTTAGCTATTGTGAATTGTGCTGCTATAAACATTGATGTGGCTGTGTCCCTGTATTATGCTGTTTTTAAGTCCTTTGGGGATAGACCGAGGAGAGGGATAGCTGGGTCAAATGGTTGTTCTATTCCTAATTTTCCAAGAAATCTCCATACTACTTTACATTTTGGCTGCACCAATTTGCAGTCCTACCAGCAGTGTATGAGTGTACCTTTTCCCCACATCCTCACCAACACTTATTGTTGTTTGTCTTCATAATAGCTGCCATTCTGACTGGAGTGAGACTATAAAATATAGAGTGGTTTTGATTTGCATTTCTCTAATTGCTAGTGATGACAAACATTTTTTCATATATTTATTGATTGATTGTATATCATCTTCTGAGAAGTGTCTGCTCAGGTCCTTGGCCCATTTATTGATTGGGTTATTTGGTTTTTTTTGGTGCTTAGCTTTTTGAATTCTTTATATACCCTAGAGATTAGTGCTTTATCTGATATGTGACAAGTAAAGATTTGCTCCCGAGATGTAGGCTATCTATTCACCTCACTGATTGTTTCTTTTACCGAGAAGAAACTTTTTAGTCTGAGTCCATCTCATTTACTGATTCTTGATTTTAATTCTTGTGCCATAGGAGTCTTATTAAGGAAGTTGGGGCCTAATCCAACATTATGGAGATTAAGGCCTACTTTTTCTTCTATTAGATGCAGGGTCTCTGGTTGTATTCCTAAGTCCTTGATCCATTTTGAGTTGAGTTTTGTGCATGGTGAGAGTTTAGGGGTTTAATTTCATTTTGTTGCATATGGATTTCCAGTTTTCCCAGCACCAGTTGAAGAGGCTATCTTTTCCCCAGTGCGTGTTTTTGGCACCTTTGTCTAATATAAGATAATTGTAATTTTGTGGGTTAGTCTCTGGGTCCTCTATTCTGTACCATTGGTCTACCAGTCTGTTTTGGTGCCAATACCATGCTGTTTTTGTTACTATCGCTCTGAAGTGTAGTGTAAAATTTGGTATAGTGATGCCACCTGCTTCACTCTTCCTGCTAAGGATTGCTTTAGCTATTCTGGGTCTCTTATTTTGCCAGATGAATTTCATGATTGCTTTTTCTATTTCTATGAGGAATTTCATTGGGATTTTGATTGGAATTGCATTAAATCTGTATAGTGCTTTTAGAAGTATGGCCATTTTGATAATATTAATTCTGCCTATCCAAGAGCAAGGTAGATCTTTTCATCTTCTAAGGTCTTCTTTGACTTCTTTCTTTAGGGTTCTGTAATTTTCATTATATAGATTTTTAACTTGTTTAGTTAAGTTGATTCCCAAGTATTTTTTTTTTGTGTGTGTGTGTTTTGAGGCTATTGTAAATGGGGTAGTTTTTCTCATTTCCCTTTCTGATGATTTGTCACTGATATACAGAAATGCCTTTGATATATGGGTGTTGATTTTAAATCATGCTACTTTGCTGAATTAATTTACTAGTTATAGAAGTTTTCTTGTGGAACTTTTAGGGTCTTCTAGGTATATAATCATACATCAGCAAATAGTGCCAATTTTAGTTCTTCTTTTCCTATGTGTATCCCTTTAATTTCTTTCATCTGTCTAGTTGCTCTGGCCAGTGTTTCAAGAACTATGTTAAATAGAAGTGGCGAAAGAGAGCATCCCTGTCTTGTTCCAGTTTTTACAGGGAATGCTTTCAATTTTTCTCCATTTAGAATGATGTTGGCCTGGGGCTTAACATAGATAGCTTTTATGATGTTGAGATATGTTCCTGTTATCCCTAGTTTTTCTAGTGTTTGGACCATAAAGGGGTGCTGTATTTTGTCAAATGCTTTTTCTGCATCTAATGAGATGATCATATTATTCTTATCTTAAAGTCTATTGATGTGATGAATTACATTTATTGATTTCTGGATGTTAAACCAACCTTGCATCCCTGGGATGAACCCCACTTGATCATGGTGCACAATCTTTTTGATATTTTGTTTTGAGAGAGAGAGAGAGAGAGAGAGAGAGAGAGAGAGAGAGAGAGAGAGAGAAAGAATTTTTAAAAAATATTTATTTTTTAGATTTTGGCGAACACAACATCTTTATTTGTATGTGGTGTTGTGGATCGAACCCAGGCTGCATGTAGGCCAGGCGAGCACGCTACTGCTTGAGCCACATCCCAAGCCCTTTTGATATGTTTTTGTATGTGATTTGCCAGAATTTTATTGAGAATTTTTTACATCCATGTTCATTAGAGATATTGATCTGAAGTGTTTTTTTTTGATGTTTCTTTGCCTGGTTTTGGAATTAGGATGATATTGGCCTTATAGAAATGAATTTGGAAGTGCTCCCTCTCTATTTCCTGAAATAAATTGAAGAGTATTGTTATTAATTCTTCTTTAAAGGTCTTGTAGAACTTGGCTGTGTATCCATCCAGTTCTGGGCTTTTCTTGGCTGGTAGACCTTTGATGGCATCTTCTATTCAGCACTTGAAATTGATCTGTTTAAATTGTGTATATCATCCTGATTCAATTTGGGCAAATTATATGACTCTAGAAATTTGTCGATACCTTTGATATTTTCTGTTTTATTGGAGTATAAGTTTTCAAAATAATTTCTAATTTTATTTTGTATTTCTGTAGTGTCTGTTGTGATATTTCCTTTTTCATCATGTCTGTTAGTGATCTGAGTTTTCTCTCTCCTCTTTGTTAGCATGGCTAAGTGTCTGTCAATTTTGTTTATTTTTTCAAAGAACCAAGTTTTTGTTCTGTCAATTTTTTAAAATATTTATTTTTTAGATGTATTTGGGCACAATACCTTTATTTTATTTCACTTATTTATTTTTATGTGGTGCTGAGCATTGAACCCAGAGCCTTGCACATGCGAGGCTAGTGCGCTATCACTTGAGCCACATCCTGAGCCCTCTGTCAATTTTTTCAATTGTTTCTTTTGTCTCAATTTCATCTTTGATTTTAATTATTTCCTGTATTCTGCTGCTTTGGGTGTTGATTTGTTATTCTTTTTCTAGGGCTTTGAGATGTAATGTTAAGTAACTTATTTGTTGACTTTTTCTTCTTTTAAGGCATGATCTCCATGCAACGAACTTTCCTCTTAGAACTGCTTTCATAAGTGTCCCAGAGATTTCAATATGTTGTATCTGTGTTCTCATTCACCTCTAAAATTCACCTCCTTGATGTCTTCTGCAACCAATTGTTCATTCAGTAACACATTATTTAGTCTCCAAGTGTTGGAGTGGATTTTATTTTTTATTTTATCATTGATTTCTAATTTCATTCCATTTTGATCTGATAGAATGCAGGGTAGTATCTCTACTTTTTTATATTTGCCAAGAGTTGCTTTGTAGCATAGTATATGGTCTATTTTAGAGAAGGATCCATGTGCTGCTGAGAAGAAAATGTATTCTCTTGTTGAAGGATGAAATATTCTATATATGTCAGTTAAGTCTAAGTTATTGATTGAATTATTATTTTCTATAGTTTCTTTGTTCAGCTTTTGTTTGGAAGATCTATTTAGTGATGAAAGAGGTGTGTTAAAGTCACCTAAAATTATTTTGCTGTGGTCAATTTGACTCTTGAACTTGAGAAGAGTTTGTTTGATGAACATAGATGCTCCATTGTTTGGGGCATATATATTTATAATCGTTAAGTCTTGTTGGTGTATAGTTCCCTTAAGCAGTATGTAGTGTCCTTCTTTATCCTTTTTGATTGACTTTAGTTTGAAGTCTAGTTTATTTGATATGAGGATGGAAACCCCTGCTTGTTTCTGCAGTCCATGTGAGTGGTATGATTTTTCCCAACCCTTCACCTTCAGTCTATGGATGTCTTTTCCTATGAGATGAGTCTCTTGGAGGCAGCATCTTGTTGGGTCTTTTTCTTTCTTTTTTTCTTTTTTACCAAATCTGCTAGTCTCTGTCTTTTGCTTGGTGAGTTTAGGTCATTAATATTGATGGTTATTATTGAAACATGATTTGTATTCCCAGCCATTTTTGTTATTTAACGTGACTTGGTTTCTCCTATGATTAGACTTTCCTTTAGTGTAATACCTCCTTCTATTGATTTTCATCATTGTTTTTCATTTCCTCTTCTTAGAATATTTTTCTGAGGATGTTCTGTAGTGCAGGCTTTCTAGTTGTAAATTCATTTAACTTTTGTTTATCATGGAAGGTTTTAATTTTGTCATTAAATCTAAAGCTTAGTTTTGCTATATATAAGATTTTTGGTTGGCACCCATTTTCTTCCAGAGCTTGGTGTATGTTGTTCCATGATTTTCTGGCTGTGAGGATCTGTGTTGAAAATCTGCTGAGATATGAATTGGTCTCCCCCATATGTGATCTGATGCCTCTCTCTTACTACTTTTAAGATTCTCTTCTTATTCTGTATGCTAGGCATTTTTATTATAATGAGCCTTGGTGTAGATCTGTTGTAATTTTGTACAATTGGTGTCCTGTAAGCCTCTTGTGTTTGGTTTTCCAATTCATTCTTCATGCTTGGGAAATTTTCTGATATTATCTCATTGATGAGATTGTGCATTCCTTTAGTTTGACACTCTGTGCCTTCCTCTATCCTAATAACTCTTAGATTTGGTCTTTTGATGCTGTCCCATAGTTCTTGGATGTTCGGTTCATGGTTTCTTACTATCTTCACTGTGTGATCAGTTTTATTTTCCAGATTGTATACTTTGTCTTCATTATCTGACGTTCTTTCTTCCAAGTTATCTAGTCTGTTGGTTATGCTTTCTATTGAGTTTCTTTGATTTATTGTATCTTTCAATTCAAGGATTTCTGACTTTTTTTTTCAGAGTCTCTATCTCTCTTTTGAAGTAATCTTTTGCTACTGTATTTTCTCTCTTATCTCATTGTTGGAGTGATCAATTTTTGCCTGTGTTTGCTCATTTAGGTCATTCTTTAATTCACAGATCATTTTAATTATGAACCTTCTGAACTCTTTCTATGACGTTTCATCAACTTCACTCTCCATGGGTTCTGTTATTATAGTGTCCTGGTTTGTTTGTGGCACTTTCCTCCCTTGTTTTTTCATGTTGTCTATGTGTCTTCCTTTCTTACAATGTGGATCTGAGATATTACAGTTTCTTCCCTATATTCTTGTAGTACCTGTGCAGATTGTCTGTACCTCACCTTGATGTTGGGCTTCCAGACCCTGCTGGTGTCCCTCAATGTATGCTACTGTATCCTGGACCTGGGTCCTGTGCAAGTCGGCATGGGTAGATCTGGGCTGTTGGGCTTGACCTCCCCCTGTAGTCTGCTGGTTGGAAGGGGTGGTCCTGCACCAGAAGCTAGGCTCTGGCAGGTATCTGCCCCGCAGGGGGAGGGGTAGACTGGGCCTACTGTGAGCCTGGGCCTCTGGGCTTGACCTCCCACAGTAGTCTCAGCTTCCTATATACTTTAAATCATCTCTAGTTTGCTTAAGATATCTAATTTAATGTAAAAGCTATGTAAAGAGTTGTTATACTGTATTGTTTAGGAAATGATGACAGGAAAAATGTCTGTCTATGTTCATTACAGAAACAATATTTTTTCCAAAGGTTTTTGATCCATAGTTGGTTGAATCCACAAATGTAAAACCTGTAGTTATGGAGGACCAGCTATGGTCACATAAACCTTGTTGTTCTATATCTATCCTTGTTTCTTTTTTTTTTTCATTTTGGCCTATTTATTATTTGTGTTAACAACATGTTTGGTGAATTTCCAAAAACTACCACAAATGTTTCCTGAAGAATAGCAAGGTGTATTAGTTCATTTTCTGTTGTTAACAACCCAATGTAACATATTCCTTAAATTATAAATAAAAAAGAGGTTAATTTTGGCTTATGGTTCTGTTCCAAAGGTGAGGGCCCACCTCTGGTGTTAGAGTCTCAGGATGGTACAGGGCATCACATGGCTGGAGACAGGGTACGTGTATGTGTATGCCTGTATTTTCTGGTTTCTCTTATTATAAAACCACCACTATTCAATTATGGGGACTCCTCTGTGATGGCCTTATCTAATCCTAAGGTTTATTTCCTAAAGGCTTCCTCTCTAAATATCTATAGTTGAATTACGTTTCTACCATCTTAATACCTCACAATGAGTATTACATTTCCACACATGAACCCTTGGAGGACACACTCAAACCATATCCAAATCATAGCAGAAGTTATAAAGAGTTACAGATGGTTGTTTATTTGAGGTGCTTTCTATTGTGACTCTCATTGAGTCAAGTTCACATGGTTCTTATTAGTTTTCTGAGGCTACTGTAACAAAATACCATGAACTTGGCGACAATACAACAGAAATTTATTCCTCACATTTCTGGAGGTTCTAAGTTCAAATATAACATAACTGGTCCAAAGTCAAGATGTTGACAGGACTGTGCTCCCTCCAGACTCCAGGGGAGAATTCTTTCTTTGACTCTGGAATTCAGTGGCTTGTGGCTACATCACTTCAGTATTGAAATTCAGCATCTTCAAACCTTGCTCGGCCCCCTCTTCTCATTGCTTGTTCCTCTGTGTGTGTTAGATCTCCTATTGCTTTCCTTTTATAAGGTTACAGGTGATTGCATCTAGGACCCACCTGATAATCTAAGACACTCTCTCCATCTCAAGATCCTTAATTCAACTACATATTTAAAGACCCTTTTACAATATAGTATAAAGTTTGAAGATTCCAGGGATCAGGACCTGATATCTGTAGGAAACATTTTTTGGCCTGTCATGGAGTTAGAAGTAGCAAGCCTATGAAATTGTCCAGTCAAAGATTGTTACTGACTAAGAGGAAAGTTGGGCTATTACAGGTGGAAAAACTATGTAATAGAATAAAATTTAGCTTTCTGTGGACGTTGAGTACACCAGACCTTGGCTCACCCACTTGTACCTCCAAGTCAATACTTCTTTAAGAATACTTATTATAGCCAGAAATTGCTTTATACTTAGATATTGCCTTATTTATTTCTGTTTTCAGTCATCTATGGTTTTCATTGGTGGGCTAGGAATCATGAGTTGGTACTATAGTTTGGATCTGGAATGTCTGCCAAGGGGATAATGTGACTCCAGTTCCTTCCACTTCCTTTTCCCCATCCAAGCTATGAAGTGAATTGGCTCTTTGTGTTAAAGGCTTAGTCCCCAGCTAGATGCTGTTGGGAAGAAGTGGGACCTTTACGAGGTGAGGCCTAGTGGGAGCTCTTAGGTCATTGAGAGTGAGCCTGTTAGGGTTTGTATATGAGGTATCTCCATTTGGTGGATTAACACTTTGGAAGAACTACTGTACTGGGCAGTAATAGGCAGGTAGGGTGTGGGAGGAGAAAGCAGGTCACCAGGGGCATGCCTTTGGGGTTTACATTTTGTCCCTGGTGAGCAGAACTCTCTCTCCCCCTGCTTCCTAGCTGTCATGAGCTGAATAGCTTTCCTCTGCCATGATGTTCTCTCTCACCTCAAGCCCAGAGCAATGGAGCTGACTGACTTTGGACTGAACCTTTGGAATGTGAGCCCTAAATAAACGTTTTCCTTCTCTCAGTTGTTCTTGTTAGGTATTTTGGTCATAGTGATGAAAAGTTGATTAACACAATTCTCTTGAAGGGGATAATGTGACCCCAGTTCCTTCCACTTCCTTTTCCCCATCCAAGCTATGAGGCAAATTGGCTCTTTGTGCCTCCACATGCTCCCTGCATGATGTGCTGCCTTGCCATAGGCCCAAAGCAATGGGGCCAAGCAGTCATGGGCTGAAACCTCTAAAACTGTGAATGAAAATAAAACTTTCTCTTTATTATAAGTTGATAATGAAATCAATTCAATAGGCCAAGATCAGAATTAAAAGACAGTATAGTAGGGAATATCAGAGTGTGTTGCATGTAGTGTGGATAATTATTGTTTCATGAAACAATATGCATGCGTGCATTGAATCATGGAGTAAATATACTTCTTACTCTTGGTTGTGGTGAAGTGGAAAGCATCTGCTATATGTGATTTCATTATTCATCATTCTCTGTGGAAAATGTTCCTCCGTGAAGCAATGCACAGTTATTGAAGAAGAATCTGGTGAGAACAAAGGAAAGACAGCATGGAATAAAGTATTGAACTGCCAGGGTTTTTTTTTTTCCAGAAATTTAAATATAAACAGTTCTTTCCATCTATCCTCAGTATTTATCCACAGGATGTGTCATTATCTGGAAATAAAAGCAGAGCTTTGGACAGCTGAAGTAGAGGAGGTTAGTGACACTGTTAATTATAGATGTAATATGGATTATTTTTAGGAACCTTCCTAGAATTACACTAGAATTACCTGCAAAAACAATCATACATAATTTTATTTAAATTTGGTGTGTTGTCCAATAAAGATCAAAATGTATAGTGATAATCACTGAAACAGTGAAGTATTTCCCGTTTCCTTCCCTGATGGTGGGATTGGGCAAGGCCATGTGACTCTTTCTGGCTGACAGTTATGAGCAGAAGCAAAGTGTCACCTTCTGGCTAGTGCAGTTAATTGCCCTTAGTAAACTCCAGTGTTCTCTTTCCTCTCTGAAGATGAGAGTTACTGCTCTGTCAGCGTGAGCTCCGGAGAGATTATATGAGAGTCTGCTCCTTTTCTTCCAGCCATGATGGAAATATAGCTTAGGTTAAAAATGAGCCTTTGCTCTTTTTTTAAAAAATATTTACTTTTTAGTTTTAGTTGGATACAATACCTTTATTTTAAGGTGGTGCTGAGGATCGAACCCAGGGCCTCACATGTGCTAGGTGAGCTTCTACCACTGAGCCACCACCCCAGCCCCAAGCCTTTGCTCTTTTAAGTCATGCACCTTTGTTGTTGGTCACTGCCTCATGACCTAGCCTATCTGGGATGGCACACTTAGACTAGATTCTATTTTGAAATACATAAATTCTTCAATTCTGACGTATTTCATCTTTTAATAAGCATAATGTTGTCTCTTATCAACAAAAATAAAATTATGCTTTAGTTGCTGGATTATTTTTTAACAACACTTTATTTTTCTTTTCCTTTAAATATATAGTGTGTGTGTATATATATATATATATTTGGTACTGGGGATTGAACTCAGGGGCACTCAACCACTGAGCCACAATCCCAGCCCTATTTTATATTTAATTTAGAGACAGGGTCTTTCTGAGTTGTTTAGGTCTTCACCAAGTTGCTGAGGCTGGCTTTGAACTTGAGATCCATCTGCCTCAGCCTCCTGAGCTGCTGAGATTACAGGTGTGTGACACTGCACCTGGCTTATAGGAAATAGTTTGAATGATGATTTTCAAACAATTGATTAGAGTTACTCTGGAATTTTTATATACAATTCTTCTTTACCTGTTCCTAAAAGCTGAAAGCCAAAGTTTTCACATAGACACACTTACTGAAGAAATACTGTCTAATTTATAGACTAATTCATAAATAATGTTTGTTTTAATGATACGTTATATTTTTTATTATAGTTTAAGTAATGAGAAAGTCAATAAGCTTATTCTTGCTTTTAGGACAAAAAAACCAAACATTTTATTAGTTTTTTTTTTGTTATTGTTGTTGCTGCTGTGCTGGGCATTGAACCCAGGCCTCTGGCATGCTAAGTAAGCACTCTACCACTGATCTATATCCCCACCCTTATTCTATTTGTTTTGATATCATTTTAAATATTACTGCTTTTTAAATAATTATATTTATAAGATGCATTTGATAATTTGTTTCCCAGTTTAAAAAAATACATATGCTAATATATTATTTGAATTGAAAATGAAGTTAGTCTTTGAAATGTGAGTCTGACCTAGATGATTGGTTTGACCATCAGGATTGACTTAGATCATGTGATCAGTAGGATATTTTCTATAAACTGCATAAGCCATATCTATAGCAACTCTACAGCTTGGTGTGTATGTATGTATATATGTAATATGTAAATATATTCCATGATAACGTAAAAGGATTTTATAAAAAGTATTTTGTAGTAGGCTCTCATTGTAGAGCAGTGGTAGAGTGCTTGCCTAGCATGTGTGGGGCCCTGGGTTTGAGCCCAAGTACTACAAAAATTTTTTTTTGTATCAAAATTAACAATATTTCCATTTGCTAACTCTTCAAGAGTTATTTCAGCTAAAACAAGACGCTTCTACATGAAAACAAAACAAATATAGATCTGGTGAATCTTGGCATTGCTTTGACTTTCCCAGACATTATGAAAGTAAATGACTATGATGACTGGACTCTTTTAAAAATCAGGTGAAAAACAATTTTTCATTTTCAGAAAAACTGAAGAAAACACCAGTTAACCTGTCAACTGACAGATATTTTTTTGGTAATAGATTTCTATATATATATTTTGCATATAACGCAGAGGAAATTCAAAGAATTGGGTGATATTATCATATTCTACAGCATGGGTAACTTGATGTTCAGAAGTTTGGTTTTGATACGTTTGGCCATGGTTTTGTTTGCATGGCTCTTTTTGGGATTCTCTGGATTTATTTAATCTGTAAATTTAAGTAGTTCATCAAATTAGTGACATTTTGGCTATTATTTCTCCAGTGTTCTTTTTGCACCAATACTTCTGTCCTAGGACTATAATGAAACGAACACTAGATCATTTGATAGTATTCTATTCTTTCTTCTTTCTCTGTTCTGGTTGGAACAGAGACATCTGATTGGATGTTGATTAATCTGTCTTTAAATTCTTATTGACTCATTTGTCATTATCTCCATTTTGGTACTGAGCCCACCCAGTGACTTTTTCAGATGTAATTTTTAGTTCTAAAATTTATATTTGAGGGGCTGGGGTTGTGGCTCAGAGGTAGAGCACTTGCCTACCATGCATGAGACACTGGTTCGATCCTCAGCACCACATAAAAATAAAAAATAAAGATATTGTGTCGACCTTTAACTGAAATATAGATATTAAAAAATAAAAAATTACATTTGATTTTTGTTATTATTCTGCTGATAATGACTGTATTTCTACCCATTTGGGAAATGTTTACCTTCCTCATGAAACATGAACATAATAGCTGCTTTAAAGTCTTTGTCTTTTCCAACATCTGGGTCATCTTGAGGTTGTGCTGTCTTTATTTCCTTTTTCCTTGAGAATTGTTTGGTTTCTTGGTTCTTTGTGTGTTGAGTAATTGTGGATGGTATTCTGGACAATTTTGATATTAAAAGCTGTCTCAAGGCTGTTAGACTTCTCTGGAGAATGATGATTTTTATTAGTGTATTTTAGCAGGCAATCAGCTTGGCTAGATTCAGATAGTTCTTGTTGTACATAAATCTAAATACAAGTTCTAAGACTAAAATAATCTGTTAGAAAACATATAAGAACATTGGAAAAGGCAAAATTTTCTTGGATGGGACATGAAAAACATCAAACATAAGGAAAAAATTGGTAATTTATACTTTATCAAAATTTAAAAATTTTTAATCTTTGAAATACACTTGAAAAAATGAAAAGATTGGCCACAACTGGGAGAAAATATTTGCAACACATATGTTTAATAAAGGACTTAGAGCCAGAATATACAAAGAACTCTTACAACTCAAGAAGACAAGCAACCCAATTAGAATGGAGGCAAGAAATGTGAAGAGACTCTTGACTAAAGAAAATAGACAGTAAATCAGCACATGACAAGATGTTTACTGTCATAGACTATCAAGGAAATGCAAGTTAAAGCCAATGTACTGAGTAGACTGGCTAAAATTAAAACAGTAAAAATGCTAGAGTGGATGTCCATGGAGCTAATGGGATTAGAAAATTATACAACCACTTTGGAAAACAATTTGCAGGTTATGATAAAGTTAAACATACTTACTAAGAGGCCCAATAATTTCACTACCCTTAAGAGAAATGAAAAAAATTTTTACAGAAAGATGTATTATTCAAATGTTTATAGCATTTTTACTTATAGTACTAGTCTAAACTGAGAAACATCTAAAATGCCTATCAACTGATTAAAAACATAAGCAAATTTTGGCACCTATACACAATGAAATACTACTAAGTAATAAAAGGTAATAAAATACTGGTGCATACAACTACATTGGTAAGCTTCAAAAGTATTTGGGAAGTGTTTACCTTAAGTGAAAGAAGCCAGGCACAAATGGATACATGCTGTATGAGTCCATTTATATGACATTCTGGAAAAGGTCTACCACAGTGACTGAAAACGATAGGTACAGATCAGTATTTGCCAATGGCTGGTGATAGGGTGGGGGTTGACCACAGAGGGCCATGAGAGAACTTTTTTAGGTAATTGAAATGTCTTTCAATTTTATTAGTGTTCACACAACTGTACATATTTGTCAAAACTCATCAAACTGCATACCTAAAAAGACTGTATTTTATGGTATGTAAATTACACCTAAATAAACCAGAATTTTAAAATAAGAGGTGTTCTTTTATAGCTTTTTGAATGAATGCTTCCTTATTTCTTTTTAAAATTTAGATTGTGCTCTGTAAAAAATGGTACAGATATAGCTAAAGCTTTATCCCTCCTACTGTCCCTCTCATTTTCCCCTTCCCAGAGATAACAGTTGTTTTGTAGCTGGTGTGTATAACTCACATGTGTCTATTTTCACTTATAGGACATATCTACACATCCATAAATAGTACACAAACAACTATTTTTTATTTAAAAATTACATAGATGGTTTTATTCTATGTCTTTTGCAGCTTGCTTTAATCACTTGAAATTGTGTTTTTAAGATTCATCCATGTTAATATATACAGATACAATTCATCCATTTTAATTTATGTAGAGTATTCCTCTATATGAATAAATTATGGTTATTCAACCATTTTTACACTAAGGGGACTGTTGTTTCCTTCTTTTTTGGCCTTTCGTTTTTCAGAAACAATGATTTAATGAACAAATCTTTGCAAATTGCCTGTCGGAGTCTCTTTAGGTGCGGCACCTAACCATGTTACTGCTAGTTTAAAGGGCATGACTTTCAATTAGGCATCTCTAACCACCTCAAAACTGGACCAATTTATATCCCATGAGCAATGTATAAATATTCCTGTTTCTCCACACCTAATATTTCATATGTTCATATTTATCAAGCTTGGGGAGAAATAACACCTAAAATGCCTATTCTGGGTGACTCTTGAAATTGTGCATCACTTACCTCATTATCATCCTCTCCCTTTTTCTAATCCCTGGCTTCTGCTGCTTCTCTGTTATCCATCCCAGTAAGTGACACCACTATTATTCTAGATGCTTAAGTCAGAAATCTGGGTACCACCCCTGAATTCTCTTCCCCTTTCCCCCACATCCATCCTCCAAATCTTTGTCATCCTTATTTCTCACCCATAATATTATAGGATCTCCGCCCCGGTCTCCTCCCTAAGTGTACCCCCTTCCAATTGATTCTCCTCAGTGTAGCAATGATTATCTCCCTGAAATACAAATCTGATTTTCTCACCCCTACTCTAATATTCCCCAGTGGTTTCCCACCACCCACACTGTTTACAAGTCTCTCACAAGCTGACCTCTATGTTGACAGCCTCATATTTCCTCACTCCTTCATCAAAATCCTCACTCCAGTTTTAGTTAGCCACTTTCAGTTTCAGGATGTATCTGCCTAGAACACTTGTTTTCTTTTCTCCTTTGGCTAATCCCTTTGTTCTCAAACTATTTTCTTCCTTTGAGAGGCCTTGTCTTTTTTTACTTGTTCTTTTTAGTTATATATGATCACAGAATGGAGTATACCTTCCCATTTATGTGGTTGTACCTGATTATGGAGTTACACTGGTCATGTATTCATATAAGAATGCAGGAAAGTTATACCCAATTCATTCTACTGTCTTTCCCATTCCTATCCCCACCTTCCTTCACCCACTCCACCCTGTCCAATCTGGTGAACCTCCCCTCACTCCTCCCATTGTGAGTCAGCATCTGTATATAGAAGAGAATATCTGGCCTTTGATTTTTTGGGGATTGGCTTATTTCACTTAGCATGATAGTTCCCAGTTGTATTCATTTACAGGCAAATGCCATAATTTCATTCTTCTTTATGGCTGAATAATATTCCATTGTGTATGTATCACATTTTCTTTATCTGTTCATCTGTTGTAGAGCACCTAGGTTGTTTCCATAGCTTAGCTATTGTGAATTAAGCTGCTATGAAAAATTGATGTGGCTGCATCACTATAGTATGCTGATTTTTAAGTTCTTGAAGAGTGAAGTAACTGGGTCAAATGGTAGTTCTGTTCCTGGTTTTTCTGAGAAATCTCTTACTGCTTTCTAGAGTGGTTGTTCCAATTTGCAGTCCCATCAGCAATGTATCAGTGTACCTTTTTCCCGTCTTTGCCAACATTTATATTATATACTTATATTCTTGATAAATGCCTTTCTTACTAGGGTGAAATGAAATCTCAGTGCAGTTTTAATTTGCACTTCTCTAATTGCTAAGTATGCTGAACAATTTTTCATATATTTGTCGATTGATTGTATTTCTTCTGTGAAATGTCTGTTCAGTTTCTTTCCCCATTTATTAATTGGGTTATTTGTTTCTTTGGTGTCAAATTTTTTGAATTCTTTACATATTCTGAATATTGATGCTCTAACTGAGGTGCAGGTGGCAAAAATTTTCTCCCATTCTATAGGCTCTCTTTTCATATTCTTGTTTTCTTTGCTGTGAAGCAGCTTTTTAGTCTGATATCATCCCATCTATTGATTCTTGATTTTACTTCTTGATTTCACTGCTTGATTTTAGGAGTCTTGTTGAGGAATTCAGCTCCTAAGCTGACATGATGGAGAGTTGGGCCTACTTTTTCTTCTAGTAGATGCAGGGTTTCTGGTCTAATGCTTAGATTCTTGATTTGAGTGGAATTTTGTTCAGAATGAAAGATAGGGGTCTAATTTTATTTTGTTACATATGGATTTCCAGTTTGGGGAGGCCTTTTCTGATGCTCTTAACATGTTTGGTAACTTTGTGTGTGTGTGTGTGTGTGTGTGTGTGTGTGTGTAGTAGTAATAGTAGTAGTGAGGGTATGTAACAGAATAACCAAGATGGGTAATTTGTAAGGGAAAGAGGTTTATTTAGTTCTGGAGGCTAGAAGTCCAAGATTGGCATTGGCATCTGGTGAGGCCATCGAGTTGCATCAATAACAGAGGAAAATGGAAAGACCAGTGAGTGCCTGGGAACAGGGCACAACCCTGGGGCTCCCTCACTTTATGACAGCCTGTTGTCATGGTAACTAATCAGGTCTTGTAAGCACTGCATTAACCCTTCTTAATAACCCAATCCGCTCTTAAAGTTCCCACCACTTTGTAATACTGTTACAAAGGACCAGATTTCAGCATGAGTTTTAGAAGGAACAAACCATTTTCAGGCTATAGCAGAGGGCCAGCACAGCATGAAGGTACAAACTGTGGTCAGCGCTTCAAGAGTGCTGGTAACAGGTGTGGCCCTGCCATTTCCCAACTGTGTCACTTAGGCAAACTCGCTTTTTCATAATTCAGTTTTCTTACCTGTAAAATGGAAATAACAACAGAACCTCCCTAAAAGAAGTTGTGAGAATCCAAAGGAGTTAATATAAATATAAAGGCTTAGGACAGTGTCAGAAAATGAGAGCTCATGAAATGTTAGCTTTATATTGTTATTATTTCTGGTTTAAATTCTGCAGTTTAGGCTCCTTTAGGCTATAAATTATGTGCATTTTGTTTGTAATTATATGCTTTAAGACTAGTATACGGCCTGATCCATGATAAAATTTTGAATTGAAGGAGTGAATAAATGAGATGATATTCTTGAAGCTAGTCTGACTGAAAAAAATATTTTTCTCTAACTGTTTCTAATTCCATCAACACAATTCTTTTTACTTCTGGGTTCTGAGCCAGTTTCTGTTAATCAGGCACCATATGATCATAGATTCTTCCCATGCACACACTGGTTCAGGATTTTCACGTCTTTTTTTTTTTTTTTCCTTAATACGTCACTAATGGGATAATGACCACAGCCCTTCTATGTAAATCCTGGCTCCTTTACGCTCACAGGACTTCTAGAAGCACAACATTATCATTATCCCATCAATATCATTATCATCAATCTGTGTTGAAATCTATTAAATATTTTTATTTGTCAGCTGAGGTGATCATATGACTTTTTCTGCTAATATGATGAATTACAATGAATGATTTACCTTTTATTCCCAGAATAAACACAATTCAGTTGTGATATACAGTTATTTTTGTATATTTCTGCATTTAGTTTGCAAATATTTTGTTTAGGAATTTTGCATCTACCTTGGGAATGTAATTAATATGTAATTTTACTTTCTCAAAATGTACTCACCAGGTTTTGGTGTAAAAGTAAATTAATGTATAAAACAATGCAGGGCATGATTCCCTTTTTCTGTGTTCTGGAATAGTTTTGAGATTATTTAGCATTATTTCTTCTACATTTAGTAGAATTCACTGGTTATTTGAAATTATCTGTTCTTACATTTCTTTTTTTGTAGGAAAGTTTTAAATTATAGATTCACTTAAAATCATTATTATTCTAATTTTTTATTTTTGTAATTCCACTCATTGCCCTTCTAAAACTAACTATAGATTTTTCTTTATTCTTATATCAATTTTGGAAGTTGTATATTTTCTAGAAATTTTTTGGCACAATATGCCATAGGTTATCAGTTTTCAAACAGTCAACTTTCGATCTACATGATCTTTTCTACAGTATATTTGCTTTCTATTTTATTTTTTCATCTATCTTTATTATCTTCTTTCTATTCTGTGTTGAATTTGTTGGCATTTTTCTAACTTCTAAACATAGAGGCTTAGCATATTGATTTTCAACTTTTCTTCTTTCCTAATATGTGCATTCAAAGAAATGATGACTTTTAAGGAAGGGGGGGGGGCTGCAGGCTGGGACAGCAGGGAAGGAGTCACAGAGAAGATGACACCTGAGTTTTCAGGGAGAGGAACAGAAGTGTGTAGCAGGCTGTGAGAATGTTATAAACCAAAACTTAGTGGCAGGGATGCAGGGATGCATTTTTATTATAGAAAATTTCAAACGTATGTATAGGTAGAGAAGATCATTTAATAATGAATCCCTGGGCTTGAGTTGTGGCTCAATGGTAGAGTGCTCTCCTAGCATGTGCGGGGCCCTGGGTTCAATCCTCAGCACCACATAAAAATAAATAAATAAAATGAAGGTATTGTGTCCAACTACAACTAAAAAGGAAATATAAAAAAAATGAATCCCTAAATACTTCTCACCAACTCCCAGCTGATATCAACTCATGTGTCCCCAGAGGCTCCCTCTTCTAATGTCATTAATATTATCACATATGATTTCTGTGCACATGTCTAAAATATCTGGACTTTTTTCTTATTAAAAAAAATCTGGAAAGCAACCAAGATGTCTATCAGTAGATAAATAAAGAAATAACTGTGGGTACATTCAGACAATGAAATAATTATTTAGCACTGAAAGGAAGTGAGTTATAAAGCTGTGAAAAGAACACTGAGGAAACTATAAACATGGAGTGAAAAAGCCAATCTGAAAAGGCTGAATACTGTATTATTCCAACTATGAGACCTTCTTAAAAAGGCAAAACTATGGGCGGGGGTTATTGCTCAGTGGTAGAGCGCTCGCCTAGAATGCATGAGGCACTGGGTTTGATCTTCAGCACCACATAAATATAAAGTAAAGATACTGTATCCACCTAAAAACTAAAAAAAAAAAAAAGGCAAAACTATGAAGACAGTAAAAAGATGAGTACCTTCCAATGTCTGGGGGGAGGGAAAGATGAGTAGATGGAGTCCAGAGGATTTTCAGGGCAGTGGAACTATTTTGTATGATTCCACAGTGGTGGACACAGGTCATTGCACATTCGTCCAGACTCACAGAATGCCCAACACTAAGAGTGAACTGCAATGTGAACTATGGATCCTGCGTGATAATGATTTGCCAGTTAGGTTTATCAGTTGTGACAAATACGCCACTCTGGTGTGGAGATTTTGAATGTGTGGGGAGGGGTTATATGGTGTTGTGCTTCACAAATTTGCTGTGAATATGAAACTGCTCTTAAAAATAAAGTTTATCTACAATTTACGAGTATTATTTTTAAAAAGCAAAACCAAAAAATCCCTGGCTTAGTTGGGACCTTGTAATTAGTGCTAATTAAAGTAATGTTATCCTGGTACTTTTGTCTGAGGGTTCATGAATTTGGATATCTGACATGTTGTGGCCTTTTTACTTCCAAACCCAAACTCAAATCTTAGAACTTTAGATTCTGACAGAACAAAGTCACCTACCAATACCACAGGAAAAGGATCCAGACAAAGATGTTGATGTCATTGAAAAATGTGTCCCCATCAGTGTCGAGGAATCTTATCGCCCAGATTTCTTGGGTAGGAGGCAGTGTCCCAGAGATTAGCACAGCTTAGCAGAGCCAGTAGGTCACTTGGAAGGGCTCTCATTTAAGGGGCATGATGCTAAATGTAAATTATAGGCATACTTTTTTGTATGAGGCACTTTTATATTTCTATATAAACCCACCTTGACCTTTGGTAGTGTACCTTTGTGTCCCATGATCAGGGTGGATTTTGCAATCCTGAGAAAGGGAAGTCTTCTTTTTCTTCTCCAGAGGGGCATCATAGTGAAAGGGGGAAAAAAGAAAAAGAAAAAGCTCTTTGGAATCAGAAGTAGGTATGAATTCTATTTCTTCTACCCAAGACACTTAGATACTTTTAGCCTTTTCCTCATCAATAAAACAGGTTGATCATGCTACTTTGCAAATCATCTATGAGAATTAATGAGCATGATATGTAAATTATGTGAAGTGTTTACCATTAGACATTCCTTTCAATTTTAGGTTGAATTTCCTAGGAGTTACCTGAACCATAATATCTCTGGATTTGGCCAATAGAAATTCCATTATATAATTCCTCTCTCTCTCTCTCTCTCTCTCTCTCTATATATATATATATATATATATATATATATATATATATATATATATAATTAATTTATATTTTACTCACCATGTTGCTCAGGCAAACCCCTGGGCTCAAGCAATCATCCTGTCTGAGCCTACCTTTAGCATCTGGGACTACAGGTGCATACCCCCATACTTAACTAGAATTCCATAAATTAAACTATCTGAGGCATTTATTAGATCAGACCCTGAGTTACCTACTTTTAAACTGTTCTTCATATTTCTTAATATAGGAATCCAAAGTCTTTCAAAGTTTCCATAGTTCTACCCCAGATGACATAGAGTTCTTGTCCTTGGGTATACATTAAGAATGTTAGAAATTCTTATTTTATTGAAACATCTTGCTTTGAACTTTCTATGGACAGCATTAGCATTCTGAGAACTTCACATTTGTATTTCTATATAAACCCATTTTGAGTTCTTAATTGAGTCATAATAATTTAGAGGGAATATAGTATTTTACAGTAGCACCACGGGGAATCATAGTTACCAGGATGAGAGAAAGAGGTTTGAAAGAGAGTCTGGAAACCCCAAAGGAGAAACATTCATTTGCTTCACAAATTTTCCGGCAGTTAGCTTTTCTAGTGACTAGACTGATGCTTCACTGAAGCTTTCTAGGATCCCTTGTCTCTGTGGCTTCATACTCAAAGTGATAGATATAGTGTCAGTGGTCAGTGTCTTCCGAATGGAGTCTGCCTAAAGATTCATGTGATTTATTAATAAAAATAGCATCATACACATGCTGTGGGGTCAGAGAGTCAGGAGAGTGTGTGGTTAAACACTGGAGTTCTAGAGCCAGACAGCCTGTCTTGACCTTGGGCAAGTCATTTAATCTTTTTAAGCTTTACTTTCTTTATCTGTAAAATGGCAATAACAACAGCATGTACTTCATAGGGCTATTATATGATTAAATGAAATAATCTCTGGCTTCTAAGTGCTCTCTAAAAATCTTTTAACAATTGTCCTTAAAAGTATTAATGGAGATTAGGTGTGAAAGCCAAAGGATGGTAGATGTTGAATAAGTGACAGGAGTTGACGACTATCTTCTCTCTCTTCCATCTCTTCCTTCTCCGTCAACTGAACAGCAGAGATGAAAAGCAAAAGGCACCTGGGAGTGGTGGTGCCAGCCTGGAGTTCTAGGAGGCTGAAGTAGGAGGCCCACTTGAGACCCGAATTCAGGGTTCCTGGGCGACATGGTGAGACCCCACTTAAAAAAAAAATGCCAAGAGTCTGGAGTCTGGAAGCAGACTGGAAAACTGAGTTCAAATTCTTACTTAATTTAATGTTTACCAGCTTTGTATCCTTAGTCAAGTTATCTGATTTCTCTGTGGCTCAACGTCCTTATCTGTAAGTGAAAGGTAATGAAAGAACCTACCCGACAGGATTATTATTAGGATTGATAGTAAAGTGTTTAGTTATAGTCTCAAAACACAAGTAGTGCTCTCCATGTTTTTATTTTCAGGAGAAATGTCCTCAATATGTAATTATAAATGGTAGGTGATTGACCTCTTCAGGTTGGACGAACTATAGATTAATTTTATTATTATTTTTATTTATATTTTTTAAATATATATATATATTTTTAGTTGTTGATGGACTTTATTGTCTTTATTTTTATGTGGTGCTGAGGATTGAACCCAGTGCCTCACGCATGCTAGGTGAATACACTACCACTGAGCCACAACCCAGCCCATGGATTAATTTTATTATAGCAGAGTTTGAAAATTCAGGGAAAAGGAACATGAAGACCAAATAAATGTAGTTATTATATCAATAATCAGCATTTATTCAGTACTTACTACAGATTGGCTATTGATATAAATGCTTAACACAAATTATTTCATTTAATTCTACCATACTCCTTTGAGGTAGGAGTGGTTATTACCTTTTCTTTACCAATGAGGAAAATGAGACAGAGACCAACTTGCCAGTCATAGAATAGAGCCAGGGTTTGAATTCTGAGACTTACCTCATAGCCCTTGCATATCACCACCATTCTTATGTCTTGTTTGAGATGGATGCAGTAGTGCTCTGTGAGTTATGGGCTTAAGCTGGTGGTTCTGAATGCTTTTTTAGTCACTGATCTCTTTGAGATAAAGGTGGACTCTCTTTAAAGTGTACATGCCCTGGTTGTTTTTCTAGTTGAGACAGAGACACTGAATGCATAGTGTCAATCTTCTTCCTAGTTTAATTCTAGTTCAAGAGTTTAAATAGCACAAAATAAGTCTTTTTCCTGAAATCTGTTGAACTGTTTATTCCAAGATATAGTTAAGAACTAAAAAATGGATATCTAACAAATGTAGGCACTCTTGGGTTTTGCTAGTCACAAAAAAAAAAAAAATAAAATAAACACATTGGAAATACCAAAGGCTAGCTCAATGAAAACTGAGGTTATTAATTCAGGCATAGAATACTGAGTTGATGGCAGGGTTTCCCTGACAAGTACATTAATTGTTAAATTTATGAACATAAAGAGTTACTAACGAAGTTCAAGGGTGTTTTTCTGGAGAGCCACAAAGCAACCAAGCTTTGCCACAGTTCTCAGAATGCTTTTCTTTCTTGAGGCTCTGGGCTCTTACCGTCCCTTCCACACAGGGAGGGTCTGAAACTGAAATTGCACTTGCTTAGAATCCCTCCCTCATACTTTGAAGCTGCAGATTTTTTTTCAGCTTTGTCTTAAATATCAGCAGGCAAATTTTACTGTTTTGGTATCCATTATCCATTTGCTTTTCTTCTGGGTCAGAATACCCCAAATTTCCTTTTGAGAACTATTTCTCTCTGACTCCATTTATGTGGATCCTGGATTGGATGGGACTCCTTTCTTCATAGGCATCATGCATGAGGAAGGCCTGATTAATCAGGAATGATCAGGGGACCCATGATCTATCTGTCCATGTGGATCCAGGGACCTATCCAGGAGACAGTGAGCTCTTCTCCTTGTTATTTTTTTTGGGGGGTGGGTACTAAGGATTGAACCCAGGAGTGCTTCAATGCTGAGCCACATCCCCAGCCCTTTTTTATATTTTATTTTGAGACAGGGTCTCTCTGAGTTGCTAAGTGCCTCGCTAAATTGCTGAGATTAGCTTTGTATTCATGATCTCCTGTCTCAGCCTCCGGAGCTGCTGGGATTACAGGTGTGTACCACTGCGCCGGGTTTTTTTCTTGCTCTTATCCCATTTTGCAGGTGACAGATGAGAGCTGGTAGGTTGAGAAGGAGAGTGAAGCCAGCAAAGGACAGGAGAGAGCGCTGAGGGATAAAAGAAACTGAGTCCTGACAATATCACCTGGGCTCCTAAATAAAGTCAGGCCTGAAACTCTTCCTGGGACTCTTCAGTAGGCCAAAACCAGTTACCTACGACAATTTGAGTTGAGGTTCTGTCACTCGCAACAGGAAGAGTCTTAACTGCTATTGCATCTGACAATCAGACTATGGGTTTGTGTTATCCAGAGTAGCTTGTGCTACTGTTTTTTTTTTTTTTTTAAATTTCCTTTTCTTTAAAAATACTTTTACTAGGCTGGGGTTGTGGCTCAGGGGTAGAGCGCTTGCCTAACATGCGTGAGGCACTGAGTCGATCCTCAGTACCACATAAAAATAAAATAAAGGTATTGTGTCTACCTACTTCTTAAAAAATATATATTAAAAAAATTTTTACTTATTTTTTTTCTTAAAAAAGATACTAAATCTTTGTGGTTTTAGAGACCTTCCAGAGACCTTTATGAATCATTAATTATTAATTGACATTATAGCATATAATTCCTTCCCAAGTGCATATGAGAGTGAATATGGCCATAGCAACAAGTCAAGGGCAAATGTCTGTAGTGAGATGTGAATGTTGGGGGTCATGCACTAGATACTTGGGGCACAGGATTATGAAAATAATGTTTTAGCAAAATTTTATATTATTACATGATGTGGATTTAATGATCATTAAATAGTAGACTAACCCCTGAGTGTGAAATCCCCAGTGCCAAGGATTAACTACCTTTCATTATTTCATCATTAGTCCTATTGCAGTTTATTTCCTTTCCCTGGCATTTCATCAAGTCAGATTTTTTTAAAGCTTTCATATCTAATATCCATGCTCCTGAGTGAATTATGGTTCCAATCTATTTGATCACTAAACAAAATGAAAATTTTGGAAATCTTCTAGTTACTTGTTTATTTTAAAACAAATTTGATCTTTCCCTAAGATTCTTAGTTTACTGACATTTACATTTTAGATTTTCTGTACTCATAGATATAGAAAAACAACAATGTTTAAAGAAATTTCACTTTAAGAGAGGCTGGTATTTAAGAAGTAAGATTTATGAAATGGCTATTTGAGGGAAAGATTATTTGCATTTAAAATATTTTTTCATTCAAACAAAGCTTCCTTTATATTTCTTATTAATATTGTCCCTAGTGAGTGAACTATTTGACTTAATATGTAAAATTGTACTTAGAATTCTAAGTAAAATGTGGAAGCCGAGGAAAGATAAGTATTTTATCCCGTTAGCAGTTGTCTGGTTAGAGGCAGTTAGTAATGGGCTTTTAGATTATGTAACTCTTCCCTTTTGGTTCCTTTTCTCTGAGAGGATGATAGGGTTCTGATATGGTTTGCGTGTGTTCCTGAAGGTCTGTGTGCTGGGAGCTTGTCCCCAGGGTATTGATATAAAAGGTGATGGAACTTTAAAGAGTGGGGCCTAGTGGAAGGTGATTAGGTCATTGGGACAATGTCCTCAGAAAGGATTAACATTCTTCTCAAGGAGTCAGTTCTTAGAACTTATTTGTTATAAAAAGCGCTATACTGGCCCTTCCTGGGACTCTGGATTCCTGTCTCACTATATGATCTCTGCCTCTCATATGTACTCCCACCTTGATGTGATCTACCATGTTGTGAGGTAATCAAGAGAGTCCTCACCAGAGGCTGAACAAATGAAGCAGCTCAGTCTTGGACTTTCAGCCTCCAAAACTGTGAGCAAAGAAACCGTTTTTTCTGTATACACTTCCCAGCCTCAGTTATTTTATTTTAGTGATGGAACACTGACTAACACAGATGGTTACTATCCCTGCTTGTCCCCTGTGCCTGGTGCCTCCCTAAAGGTGAAGTATTTTACTCTACCCTATTTTCAGACTGGCTCATATGATTTGCTTGAGCCAGTGGAAGAGCCAGTATGCCAATTCTGAGCAGAAGCTGAGTCAAGTTGAATTAAAAAATGTTTTCAACTATTCCTGCTTTAATAATTGTAGATCAGGAATTCCATCTAGCATTTGGTGGGTGGTGGTAGCAAAAGATGACTCAGAAGTCCAGTTTTGTGTGACAGAGCTGAGCCTTGAGATGGTTTCTGAAGCCTCTACAAATGATTCTGTGAACTGTTACTATCCTTTAATAAACCCATTTTTTTTTGCTTAAACTAACTGATGAGAATTCTGTTTTTAAATGAGAATATATTCTCTCTTCTGTATACCCATATTTTCAAAAACACTTTTTTATGATGTTGGCTTTCATGCGTTCTAATGAATGAGAAATAGTCATACTTGGCATTACATATGATATGTGTAACAGTTTATGTGATTTCCCTCACCTCTCCATAGCAATCAAGTTGACAAAGGTTTCAAAGAGGGCTGGGGATGTAGCTCAGTGGTAGATTGTTTACGTAGCATGTGCACAGTCCTGGGTTTAGTCCCTAGTACCATAAAGAAAAAAAGTTATAAAGATACTCAGGATGGGCAAGGGTATGAAGAACCAAGAACTCTCACACTTTTATATGGGAATGAATATTGGTTTAAACTTTTTTTGGGGGGAAGGGGGGTTATGGGGATTGAACTCAGGGGCACTCAACCCCTGAGCCACATTCTCATCCCTATTTTGTATTTTGTTTAGAGACAGGGTCTCACTAAGTTGCTTAGTGCCTTGCCCTTGCTGAGACTGGCTTTGAACTCGTGATCCTCCCATCTCAGCCTCACGAGCTTCTGTGATTACAGGAGTGTGCCATCACACCCGGCTGGTTTAAATTTTTTTTTCTTTGTATGAAACAAGTACAGTTTTAAACAGCTATTGGGTTCTGCATATCATTTATTTCATTCATCAATTCTATAAACAGAATTTATTCCAAGGAGATATCAGAGATGTATGTAAAGACATGCAAAAGGATGTTCATCATAGTAATAATATTTAAAAAGAAAATTATTATTATTATTTTTTGTACTGGGGATTGAACCACAGGTGCTTAACCATTGAGCTATGTCCCCAGCCCTTTTTATTTTTTATTTGGAGACAAGGTCTTGCTAAGTTGCTGAGGCTGGCTTTGAATTTGGCAATTCTTCTACCTCAGCCTCCTGAGTCACCAGGATTGTATCACCATGCCTGGCCTAAAAAGAAAATTATTTAAAAACATTTATGAAGAAAATATAGAGCAAATACAGAACTGATTGCATAAGCTCTGGCATATCCATTAAGGTGTTATATCCAGAGGCCTGACTCCAGGGTCTGGCCACTTACCCCAGAAACCAAACAGGAAAGGTAATGGTGAACAGCAGCAAAGGGATGTTGATCACTGTGACCGTATTGGGATGGCAAAGTGAGATCAATCATCTCAGTCCTGCCTTGTGGTGCTGACATGAGCTTTAGGATTAAGTAGAAGAATTAGGTATATGCACAATTAAACAGCCTTGTTCAAAGTGTGGTCTGGTTGATAATCATCTCAGTTCTGGTTCTGTGAGGTGGCTCTGGAAAATTCCTTATCACTTCAGGGGCAATCTCCATTTGCTACTTAGGATATTTATCTATGCACCCTGTGATCCTGGAACAGGGCAATTGGTTCCCATGAGAGTATTATTCCTGTTTAGGGGATGAGTGTCATTGTAGGGGATGTGCCTACTAGGCGATGCTGTTTCTAGAAGGTGTAGGGCAATGACTGGAGACTTCTAGGTGATGCTTCAGAGGTCTTAGACAGGAGGTTGTAAAAAAGTCCTTGCAAATTTTGCCTCAGTCTTGAAGAAGGATGAGATAGGTTAGGTAACTTAGGGCTAATAAACCTTGTCTTTCCAGTTTCTAAATGATTGCTCCTTAAATGATTAACATGCCTATGTGAAAGCTGAGCAGGAATCTGAAGACACATGCAAAAAAGGGCAGAGATACCAAGCTTTATCCTGCTTTTAGTCACCTGTCAGGCATCTGAAGGCCTAAGTGAAGAGTCATCACTTTTAGAAAAGGCAGCTTCTAATTCTTTGTTATAACTGGAATTCTACACAGCCATTAAAAGGAAGGATTGTTGAAGGATTTTTATCAGTATAAAAATACTCATGGTAATAGTGAAGCAAATATGGATACAAAAATACATAATTTTTGGCTTATGTTCTGATGTTTAAGGAACTTGGGTATTATCCTTTTATCAATAAAAATGTGGAACAAACTGAAAATCAATAATTCTTAGATTCATCAGTGAATTTAGGTTATAGGGCAAACTACTGTCCATAGAAATAGGGAGACACGTGAAGACTGAGAACTACAGATTACCAGAGCAGTAGCCCAAGAGCAGAAGTCTGCCTCCAAAGCCAGCATCTGGGTAAGAAAACCTAAGCGGTAATTGATAAATTTCTGGAGGTTTGATTTGGACAAGTTTGAAAGTTAAAAACTCCAGTTTGTGGGGGTCCACACTCTTAATCAGTTTTACTTCTGGGAACCTCACTAGGTTCTTAGGTATAGATCAGAGGAAAATACCTTTGGGCTTCAGCAGGAGAAGGGGAAAACTAACCATTTGACATGTGCCCAGAGACTTTTGTTCTCCTTAACCGAAGGCCTCCCTGAAACACCATCAGGGAAACTATCTTACCAGTGCATAACTGCCTTGGTGAAAACCAGATCCTAGCTGACGTGGTGGAAGGGAAATACCCCTCCCCACCTGCTCTAGTCTGTCTCATGTGTGTGTGTGTTGGGTTCAGCTCTGAAAGACACTGGAGAAGTGCACAGCTGAGGATCTCAGGCTCAGAGAATGAGACCTAATCATAGGACTACAGAATGTGCTCCCATTCTCCACAACTTTTTATCTCACCTGTCTTGCAAGAACTGTTTAAAGAAATTCTTCATTAAGAGAAAAATGACATAGGTCAGAAACTTGGGCCTGCACAAGGAAAGGAAGAGAGCTAGAGAAGGAATAAAGATACAATAAAAAATTTTCTTAATTGGTCTAACTGATGACAGTTTGTTCAAAATAATAAAAGCAACAATGTATTTATGGCTTATAAATAAGTGGAATGAACAGTGTTAATGTTATAGAAAGGAAGAATTGAAAATACTCTTGTTGTAAGGTACTTCCATTACCAGTGAAGCAGTAGAGTGTTATTTTAAAGTGGACTTGTATTTGTTATAAGTGAATATTTCAAGTGCTAGGGCAAAACTATAATACACAAATTAAAAAATGAAGTATAATTTATATTTTAGATAGTAGATAAAATGAAATCTCATAAGATGCTCAGTTAAAACCAGAGAGGGTATAAAAAGTGGAAGACAACAAAAAACCAGCCAAACGAAAAATAATGATAATGAATGGAAAACTATAAAAAACATAGTGGATATTAATTAATAATCACTTTAAATGTCAATGTTCTAAATACACCAATTCAAAGACAAAGACTGAGTGGGTTAAAAAAACAAGACCATGTTTCCCACAAGAAACTTACCTTAAATATAAACACATAAATATATTTAAAAAGTAAAGATTTGGGGAAAGATATGCCATGTTAACACTAATCGAAGGAAAGTTGGAGAAGTTCTATTAATTTCAGAGAGTAAACTTTAGAGCAAACAACATTATTAGTTATAAAGAGGAGCATTACATAATAGTAAGTAGCCCATTCTCCAAGAAGGTGTAACAATACTTAATGTGTAGTCAACTCTCCAAGTCTATCTATCTATCTATCTATCTATCTATCTATCTATCTATCTATCCATGCCTTAAAACAGAGCCCCAAACTGAATGAACTGCAAGGAGAAGTAGATGAATTCACTATGGTAGTTGGAGACTTCAGAACCTTTTCATAAAGAATAGACAGATCACTGGGCACCATGATTACATGCCTGTAATTCTAGCAGTTTGGGAGGCTGAGGCAGGAGTTCAAAGCCAGCCTTAGTGAAAGTGAGGTGCCAAGCAACTCAGTGAGACCCTGTCTCTAAATAAAATACAAAATAGGAGTGGGGATGAGGCTCAGTGGCTGAGTGCCCCTGAGTTCAATCCCTGGTACAAAAAAAAAAAAAAAAAAAAGAAGAAGAAGAAGAAACAAATCCAGTAGGCCAGCAGGCAAAACGTCAGTAGGGACACAGTTGAACTCGTCCTAATCAACTAAATCTAATTAATGTGAATAGAATATTGCATCTAACAACAGCAGAATGTACTTTTTTCTCAAGCTTACATGGAATATTCACCTTGACGGGCTACGTTTTGGGCCACAAAACACACTTTAACAAACTTAAAAGAACAGAAATCATATGTGTGGTCTCAGACCACAATGGAATTCTTTAATTCCCCAAACAGAAAGATAGCTAGAAAATCCCAAAATATTTGAAAATTAATACAGTTTAAATAACACATTAGTCAAAGAAGGAGTCTTCAGAGAAAGAAAGAATATTTTGGACTAAACAAAAACAAAAATATAATTTGTAGAATGCAGTGAGAGCCATGCTTAGAAATCTACAGGCTTGAAAGTGTATTTTAAAAAAGAATGCCAAGCCAGAAAAAGGCAGAGGAGAAAGGAAAACAGACCAGCATGTCTCATGAACACAGATGCAAAAATCCTGAATGAAATATTAGCAAATTAAATCTGTCAGTGCATAAAAATAACTATAGTATGGTCAAGAGAATTTATTCTAGGTATGTAAGGCTGGTTCAACATTTGAAAATTGATTAATAATTATAATCTATCACCTCAACAGGCTAAAGAAGAAAAATCATATGATAATATAAATAGATGCAGAGAAAACACTTGATAAAATAGTACGTTGAGAATGATTTTTTGCAGTTTATAAATATCTATTTTTATATCTAGCTATTCCAAATCTATACAGAAAAATGCTGGCAGATGAGTTCTATTTTTTTCTTCTTGCTTCTCTGAGTTTTCTAAGTATTCTATAAAATTTTCTTAAAAAAAGCATGCAAATGCTTTTTAAAAAAATGACTTTAAAAATCCTTTATTGGTTTGGCAAGGGTCTACTGACAGGAGCAGTAAGGCCACAGGTAAGTCAGGCTCACTGCTGCATGCTATAATCCCAGTACTCGGGAAGCTGAGGCAGGAGGATCCCTTGAGCCCAGGGGTTCTAGGCCAGTCTGGGCAATAAAATGAGACTTTTCTCTCTCTCTCTCTCTCTCTCTCTCTCTCTCTCTCTCTCTCTCTCTTGGTGATATTGGGAATGAACCCAGGACCACTTTACTTTTGAGCTACATCTCCAGCCCTTTTTATTTTTTATTTTGAGACAAGGTGTTGCTGAGTTGCTGGGACTGACTTCAAATTTGTAATCTTGCCTCGGCCTCCCAAGTCACTGGGATTATAGGCATGTACTACTACACCTAGCTAGAAAGACCATATCTTTTAAAAAAACAAACATAAGAAATAGCTAAAGAGGGTAAATCCACAAGTTTTCTAGTGTCCTGTTGAGGGGGACACTAGTAGAGTGTCCAGGTGACCCTGACCTAGTAGAGTGTTCAGGTGGCTTGATATTTCCATTGTGCAGGCAAAATTCAGAGACAGAACAACACAGAAACCTGTCCCCACATCATCCCCATTGATCCATTTTGTATAAACTCTGATAATTGCTGATATCATGGTAAAAGCAGTTTTTCTTGAGATCTCTGACATCAATCTAAGTAAGTGAACCTATAGAATAAGTTGGTTATACATGTGTGCACATGAGCACACACACACGCACACACACACATAAAGTTTACATTGCCAAAAGTTCAAAGTATAGATATTTATAGTATCAATTCTGACTAATCTAGTTTTTTCAGATTTCCACACAGCCTGTACATATAACTTATGATTTTCTATGGCCTTAATCAATTTTGCTCTTCTGCTGACCTGCCCTCTTCCTTTCAGCCTGCTGAGTTGGTTCCAGGGGTTCTGATTTTCTTTGCAGGACTATCCTGGTGCTATTACAGAATCTTGCTTTCTGCCTAAAATTCCTGCTTCCTCTCTGTCCTATTTTTTTCTTCCTTATGTCGTGAACGTTTTTCATCTCATTATTTTCCTTCTTGATTCTGTTCCTAGGACTTCACTAATTCTGGGGTGGTGATTTACTCTCCCTCCTGCCCCAACTTGGCTCAAATTTGAGTTCTACCTCCATCAAATTCTTCCATAGCTGGCTTTGTAACCTTGGCAAAGTCATGGTCCTATACTGTACCTGTGCCTCTTTTTGGCATGTGCCACTAGGATCAAAACAATGATCTAGCGGACGGAGAAGATGGCCTTAGCTACTGAAGATGTCATGAAAGGATGGAAAATTTAAAGCAATGAGGAGAGAACCCTGGAAAAACTGTATCAATTTTTTCTCCTGAAAAGACTCTTCACTGTTGAAAAGAGTGAGGGAAAAATACACAGTTCAAAGCACTGAGAAGCAGAATTATCTCTAAGGAGAGTATTTTAATTTTGGATGTCAGAGGCTGTTTTATAGATTATGTGCCTTTGAATGAATTTATTCCATTGGAACATAGGGAAGTCTCCTTGCATGGAGAATTAATCATACATGTATTGTCTTAATATGGGAATTGTTTTTAGACAATTAAATAATATGTGCTCATTATAGAAAACCTAAAAAACATAAAAACCTTTAAAGAAAAAATAATCTAGAAAAATACTAACATTTTGTTGTATTTCCCTGTTTATTTTTCTTTACAAAATTTGGATCACATTTTATTCACAGTTCTCTCTTTCTTTTCATATTTACCTGTATGTGCTGAGTGTTTATACACATATATATGTATATATTCAATAGATAAATATTGTATATATGTATTTTTTAAGTTTTTCTTTTGAGATAGGGTCTTGTTAAGTTGCTTAGGTTGATCCCAAACTCATAGTCTTCCTGCCTTAATCTCCCAAGTAGCTGGGACTACAGGCATGTGCCACTGTGCCTGGCTTTGTTTTTACTATATTCTTAATCATTCCTCCAAGATGATATTTTTAATGACTGCTTATAATTCCATTGAATGACTATATTATGATTTATTCAGCTAACCCCTGTTATTGGATATTTGTGAATCCTGTTGCAAATAACACTTCACTATAAATATTTGATCCTCCATTTTTGAGTACTTATCCAATTACACTCTTAAAATAGGCTCCTTTTCTGCACTTTATACTTCCAAGTTCCCCTAGTGTGCCTGAGTCCTGGCTGATATTTAGGCAGCATCATCAAGGTCAACTTCAGTGGGGCTAAATGATAATGATGCTTCGAGTGGAGGATTTGCCATGGCAGGACTGCTTCTATTACCTTCTGGTACCAGTGATACCTATGAAATGGTAAACTTGACCAAAGGCAGCTGCTGTTGTGTTATAAAAGAGTTACTATCTGTGCCTAGGTCAGCTGTTGTAGGCTGTGACCATGGTATACCCCTAAAGTGATGCCCTAGGTTGTACTCCAGGGCTTGCACATGCTTTCATTGACAAACCATTTCTTTTTTCTAGTGGGTGCTTCTAAGTGAGGCCAGCATCTGCAGGAATGGTGGAGAAAGAGAAATACCCCTAACCAACGTTCTCCTTGGTAAGAATGGCCTCACTGCCAAGCTGAGTCTGGGGTTGCTGGGTGAGAGCTGGCCATGTTGTGGTGAGCCAGGATGTGTTTGTGGGTGTGTGCATGTGTGTGTAAAAGAGGGTAGAGAAATCGAGTCTTCTGCTAGTGAGATTGTCAGATACCCTCCAAGGACTACACAATTTTCTGTCTTTTCCTGGATGATTCCATTTTCTTCTTAGCCAGTTCAGGTTACCATAATGAAATACACATGGAATGAGTGCCTTAAACCACAGATGTTTATTTTTTCACAGTTCTGGAGGCTAGAAGGCAGAGATGAAAGTGCTGGCGGCTTTGGTTTCTGGTGAGGACTCTCCCTGGATCACAGACTGTTGCCTTTTTGATGGATCCAACACAGCCTTTCCTCTGTGCTCATGTGGAATGAGACAAAAGACTAGGAGAAAAAGAGAGATTATTTCCTCCTCTTCACTCTAAGATCACCGCACCTGTTGGATCAGTGACTGACTCTTATGGCCTCATTTAATCTTAGTTACCTCTTAAAGACCCTACCTCTAAATGCAGTAAGATTGAGGGTTAGGCTGTAACATATGGATTTTGGTGGGACATAAACATTTGTTCTGTAACATTCTTATATCCTGATTTATTTTTTCCCATAGGATGTATCATTTTTAAAATATTAGGTGAGCTGGGCACAGTGGCACACACCATAATTCCAGCAACTTGGGAGGCTGAGGCAGGAAGATTGTAAGTTCAGAGCCAGACTCAGCAACTTAGTGAGACCCTGTTTCTAAATAAAATATAAAAAAGGGCTGGGGGTGTGGCTCAGTTGTTAAATACTCCCAAGTTCAATCTTCAGTACCCCTCAGAAGTTAAATATTAGGTGATTTGTTTATTTATGAAGTTGGTTATTACTTACCTCCCACTGCTAGAGTATAAGCTCTATGAGGGTAGGAGTCTTTGTTTTTCATGAATGTGTCCAATAGCCAAGAAGAGTAGAATGAATGAATGAGGTCAGCAACCATGACGGTCAAGGCAAGGGAAAAAAAAGTGGGGAGAAGGGAGAGAATTAACTGCCACAGTCAAATATGGAAAACTTCAAGAAATATTAAATATCTAGGAAGGGGAATTGAGAGCTATCTGTGTTAGCTGGCTTTCCATTGCTGTGACAATGTACAGCTTATAAGGAGGAAATCAGCATTTCAGTTCATGTTGGCTGGATCTATTGCTTTGGGCCTGTGGTAAGGAGGAACATTGTGGCAGGAAGCACATGATTAAACAAAGTTGCTAACCTCATGGTGTTCAGGAAGGAGAGAGAGAGAGAGAGAGAGAGAGAGAGAGAGAGAGAGAGAGAGAGAGAGAGAAAGAGGTGTGTGGGGAGGGAAAAGGAGGGACAGAGAGAAGAAAGAGTAAGGAGCCTAGGTCCCAATATATTCTTCAAGGCATGCATCCAATCACCAACTTCCTGCAACTGGGTCCAACCTCCCAAAGTTCCACCTCTTCCCAATAGTGCTATCAGCTGGGGACCAAGCTTTCAGCATATTTGGGCACATTTAATATCCTCGACATTCTCCTACTCAGGAATTGCTGATCCCTTGTTCAGAAACAGGACTGGGGAGAAACCCCACATTTTAGTTCACATGTGTGTCCCTTTGAGTTACTGTGGGAGCAATGGTGTCACAGTCTGCTCAGGAAGCTGTGACAAAAATATCATAGACCTGGCAGCTTTAGTGACATAAATTATTTCTTAAGAGTTCTGGAGGCTGAAAGTCCAAGATCAGGGCCAGCATGGTTGATTCTGGTGTGGGTTCTTTTTCTGGCATGAAGACAGAGAGCTTCTCCCTGTGTCTTCACATGGCAGGGAGAGAGCTATAGTGTCTCTTCCTCTTCTTCTGGGGCACTAATCCCATCATGAAGGCCCTGCCATCATGACCTCATTACCTCCAAAGGCCTCATCTGCAAACATTGTCATATTGGGCATCAGGCCTTCAACATATGAATTTAGGAGACACACAATTCAGTCCAAAGCAGATGGTATAGCATGTGGATCTAAGGGTCCAGACTCATGAGATGCCAGGGCCAGTAGAAAGGGACACTGTTCATGTAGAACATGACTCCTCAGGCACTGGGACATTATATAGCCAGGTGACGCCACAGCATACTCACATTGGTCAGAGCCTGTCTAGGAGGCTGCTGTCTACTCATTTCTTTTCTAGATCTTGTGAAAATGTAGTCACTAAGAGCTCTAATTTCATACCGTTCATGGAGAACATGATTTTTAGTGAATGATTAGATTGGACCCCTTTTTATTTATAAAAATTACTGGGGCTCCTGGGGATGAAGTATAGGTAAGTACCATACTATTTAAAATATTGTGCCTTACAGAGATATTTAGATACTCATGAGAAATTATACTTCATAATATCTTAAAATTTTTTTTTTGTAGTTGTAGATGGATAGCCTGCCTTTTTATTTATTTATTTTCATATGGTGCTAAGGATTGAAACCAGTGCCTTACATGTGCTAGGCAAGCACTCCACCACTGAGCCACAGCCACAGCCCCCTTCAATAATATCTTAGCTAGTTTTTTTTCTCTGGTGAACTTCAGAATTATTTTCTTATAATCTAAATAAAAATATTGAGATTTCAATCAGAGCTGTTTTAAAACCATAAAGGATTTTGTAAAGCATCAACATTTTTATAGTACTGAGTGGTTTCATTCAGGAACATGTTTGGTTTCTGCATTCTTTTCAAGTCATTTATGCCTCTCAATAATTAAGTTTTGTAGTTTCCTTCATACCTTCCCCATTTTTGTTACTGCTATTCTTTTAATGTATTAAAGTTTTTGTTGGAATTGTGAATGGAAGAGCTTTCCAGTGTATTTCTAACAATTAATTGCTATTATGTTGGAAAGTATTGCTATCTGTGTAGTTTTCCTATATTAAGCCATCTTACTGAACTCATTAGTATGGTTTGTTTGATTTTAGTTTATTTTTTGAGTTTTCAGTCATATTATCCATATACAATAGTTTTGCACTCTCTTTTCCAGTGCCTATGATTCTTATTTGTTTCCCATCATGTTCTTGACTTCCAATTTTTAAATTATAGTGGTAGAGCAAATTTGGTTGTAATTTTTGGGGAATGTTTCTATGGTTTCAATGGCGTTTCTTCTAAAGGCTACTCTGGTCTGTGTGCCCTCCTCAGATTTGTTCCTTGTCTTTCCCTGCTCTGTTGTACTACAGGGAACTGAACTCTGCAGGTTGTATGTCCCAAGGCTCCCATGTCTGCTGGCTTCTGGCAGGGGGCAGCCAGTGAGTGATCCTGACAGAGGAAAAGGCGAAGCCAGGGCATTCCTTCCCTATTCTCTGTCACAGAGAGCAATCCAGAAGCAGCTGCATGCATTCCAGCTCTGGCCAGATGGGTGTCTCTGTGGTCCTAGCTTCTGTGGGTGAAACTAATCCCTGGGTTCAGGAAATACCCCTTCCCCTTTCGTGCTTCTCCAGCAAGGCTGCCCTAGCAAGAAGGCCTCTGCCCCAGACCCCACATTTTAGAGGGCCCCACATATCACAGAGACATACTAAATAACTATTGAAGAATTCATGGTTGCCTCTGTGTGTTGGATCCTGCATCAGAGCTGGCACACCATGGCTGTTGGCCCTGAATATCCGCTCTTCTGGCAAGTATAGTACAGGTCCAAGGGAAATGCTTTGGGACACCTCTCATCCTGAGTCCTCCAAACAAAAGACAATTGCTTGTGAGTGCCATTAACTTCAGTGGGTTGCGATGCTGCTGATCTTGGGGGTTGACACTGCTTTGGAGTGCTGAGAGGATCTGGGGGTAGAAGCACTTAGATACAAGAGAAGACAAAATAATTAACTTGTCATTCCTTCCTCCCAGATAGCTCTGCATGCAGAAGATTTTTGAATACGGAAGTATCATTTTCCAGAAGTGATGAGTATCCATTGTCTTTCCTCCTTTTGTGTTCCAATTCACAGTTCTGGAGTTACACATAAAGTAGGGTGGCATTTCACAACCGTTGCACACAGTAACTAAGGAATGTTTTGCAATATTAAACAATTCATTTTGCTTTTACCTATAAGTGTATTTCTGGACCTAACCTGAATTTTGGCTTAAAATTTAGAAACATGCTAACACCACATATGGTACATAATTTGAATGTGTTACTAGAGATGTAGTCTCAACTTGAAACAATAGTCATGAATTTTTTTTGAGAAACGAAAATAATTTTTTTCTGATATATCTTAAATCTATTCATTGATTGAAACACATTTAAATTTGACCTGTAAGACATTTTAATATACATGATGGAAAAACTGACTAAATGCTGCTAACATCATGAAATTTAATTTAGAAAAGATATAAGATGCACTAGGAGATCTAAATGAAATAACAGAAGATGCCCAAATACAGAGCGAAGTGTGAACTTCTGTGGAAAATGAAATTAATCTAGGATTTGTTCTATATATAATTCTTTGAGGTGAATTATTGCTTGCTATTAATAATGTAAATAAAAACAGACCCAAGTATGCTAATTTATCACTTGAGAATAATTTTAGAAAAATTCATAAAAGTTTAAAGAAAGAATTGAAAATAAAAATAAACTACCTATGAGAGCAAAGTTGTATTTTTAAAAAATGAAATAAGAGCCAGGTACGTAATCATGTGCCTATAATCCCAGCTTCTCAGGAGGGAGGCAAGAGGGTTATATGAGTCCAGGAGTTCAAGGCCAGGATAGACAATGTACAAGACTCTGTTCCAAACAAGAGCACTCACAACAAAAACAAAAAAGAAAAAACAAACAAACAAACAAAAAAAGAAAATCAAGGCACCTGTAATAACTTTAAGGAAGGCTCATAATCTCAAAGTAATGTCTATAGAAATGATTTTCCAATCATTATAGATCAAGATATGGTCTTGATTGAAGAGAGCTGAGGACAAATTAAGCAATATACTCCAGTTTTGGGTTTTCTTTGTTTCAGACTTGAAATATTTATAAGAACTTTAGAAATATTGTATGGATGTAGAGATAGTAAAAATAGTGATACAAGTGATAATGTTTATATAATAAAAGTGAGATATAGTATTTTCTGTATTAATAACAACTTTTATGTATGATTGTTATAATGCTTGAACAGAACATATAAAATTCCAAATATAAGTATTATTTTAAGAATTTTACTGACACTTCCAGTGAAAGTGTTTATGCCCCAGTAAAGTTTTGCCAAGTCGAAATTAATTTTAAATAACAAAACTATATAAAAACTAAAATGTTTGTCAAAAACATCTGGCACTACCATTAACAGAATGTAAGTTATGTGAAATATTGTGATTATAACAATAGAATGAATAATTTTTAAAAAAATAAAAGTCAAGAAAAATGTCTTATGAAATGTACATAATAACCTATTACCCTTATTTTATTACTCTTTGAATATTGCTGGCCTAGTAACACATATAGTTATAATTAATTTGGTTGACATTTTACCAACAACTATTCATACACAAAATATAACTCAATAGTTCAAAATTTTGTCATCATGAAGATATTTGTAAGGTGGAGAGATATTTTTATTTAACAGCCTGTCATTTGACCTACAACTTTTAAATATTTGGACATGGGATGGTTGTAGCTCAGTGGTAGAGCGCTTGCTTTGCACTTGTTAGACCCTGGGTTTGATCCCCAGCACCACATAAAAATAATTAAATAAAAATAAAGATATTGTGTCTATCTACAACTAAAAAAAAATATTAAAAAAATGTTTGGACCTACAATATGTGGGGCCTCCTCTATGAGCTTGCACTGTTTTTTTTAATGTTGCTGGTAAGTCTGTCTTCAGCCCAGGGTGGTAGTGGCTTTCTGCTGTCAACTTCCTGTTGCCTGCTTAGATTCTTGGTCTCACATTATTCTTTCATATTACATAAATCAGTTGATACATGTATGTTCCTTTATGCCCCCTTTTTTTTCTAGAATTATGGGTTGAGTAATGTCCCCTAGAAGATATGTTAAAATCCTAACCTATAATACTTCAGAATGTGGCCTTTTTTAGAAGTAGCATTAACCAAAGGTTATGGTTTGGATGTAAGGTGTTCCCCAAAAGCTCACATGATAGACAGTGCAAGAAGGTTCAGAGGAGAGATGATAGGGTTGTAAGAGTCTTAACCAAATCAGTGATTTAATCCCCTGATAGGGATTAACTGATGTAACTGAAGTGGTAGGGTGTGGCTGGAGGAGGTGGGAATTGGGACTTGGCTTTGGTGTGTTTATTTGTATCTGGAGAGTGGAGATTGTCTGCTTCTTGATCACCGTGATGTGAGCTGCTTCCCTCTGCCACACAGTTCACCATGATGTTCAGCCTCATCTCGAGCCCTGAAGAATGGAGCCGGCCTTCTCTAGACTAAGACCTCTGAAATTGTGAGTCCTAAAATAAACTTTTCCTCTTCTATAGTTGTTGGGGTCAGATCCTTTAGTCTCAGCAGCGAAAAAGCTGACTAAAACACCATAGATGTAATTAGTTAAAATGAGGTCATTCTGTTTCAGGATAGGCCCCAATCCAAAACAGTGGGTGTCTTTATGAGGAGAAGGAAATTTGGAGAACAAAGATGCACAGAGGGAAGATGATGTGAAGACATATGAAAAAAGACAGTCATGGGACAACAGAGGCAGAGACTGGAGTGAAGCATCTACCTCTAAGCCAAGGAATGGCAGGAAATGCCAGTGAACTCTGAAGGTAAGATGACACAAGGAAGTTCTTTCCTTACAAGTTTCATGGCCCTTCCAACTTATTGATGTTGAACTTCTAGCTTCCAGAACTGTGAGACTATACATTTTTGATGTTTCACTACATGTAATTTGTGGTAATTCGTCCTAGAAGCCCCAGGGGACGGTCCAGATGGCATCCTAAAGGTACTCTTTGTTAGCCTTGGTGTGAGTATTCTTATAGTCTGGATACCTAGAAGTACATCTACGGAGTCAAAGACTTGTGTCATTTTCATCTTAGCAGCGACTTCATGTTGTCTTCCAGAGTGGCCGCATAGGTTCCTGTTCCTACAGAAGCACATGACAACATGCCCAGCCAAAACCTGATATTAACAGATGTACATTTTTTCTCCATCTGATGGGTAAAATCTGTATTTATTTTTTTTATTCTACAGATTTACTAGAGAGGTTGTTTTTTTAATATTTAGTTTTTAGTTTTAGGTGGACACAATGTCTTTATTTTTTATGTTTATGTTGTGCTGAGGATCAAACCCAGTGCCTCATGCATGTGAGGCGAGCACTCTACCACTGAGCCACAATCTCAGCCCGAAAGGCCGTTTTTAATGTTAATTTTCCATTTGAATTTTCTTTTCTGTAAATTGTCTTCTAATAAACTCTGCCTGTTTTTATGTTGTGCTATTTGTTTTATTCCTACTAATTTGAAATATCTCTGTATGCAGGAGATGATCTTATTCACTTTAAGCTCTTTCTAGTTTAGAAAGAGCTTTTAAATATCAAGCATATTTGTTGGACTTAATTGGTTGCTTTTTCAGCTTCTAGTGAGATGATCAAATGATATTTCTTTGACCTACTGATATAAGGCACCTGTAATTGTAAGAACTTTAAAAAGCAGAGCAGTTAAATATTTATGGGCGAAAGGAATGATGCCAGCATGAGGCTTTTCAGGCATGTTGGAGGGTGTGTCTAGTGTGGAGGTTTGCTTTAGAAAACAGGCTGAAGACTTGGGCAGGGTCTGGTAGGGATGTAATGGCTTGGGGCTTTATTGTGCAGGCAGAAGGACTATGCAGAATTTTGAATAAAAGATAACTGTAGAATTTAAGGAGATTAATATGGTGGGATGGTGGCAGAAGAAGAAAATAAAAACAAGGAGTAGATCTAGATGCCCAGGAACACAGTGAAAAGAGCCTTTTGCTTAAATGATCCTATGGGAGAAAAAAGGAGGAGGGAAGCTAAGCAATGTGACTAATAAGCTGAGATTTAGAAAGAAGGTCTTTGTAAAGAAAGAAGAGTACCTGCTCAAGCATAGATACTAGCATGCCACAGACTTGGGGAACTGTGTTGGAAGGGTAAAAGCTCAACATCTCTTTTGGGTTACACATAACATTCAAGCTGGGCAAAATCAATTATGAAAACAACAATAAGAATATGTAGGAGGTCTTTCTCTGGGAAACTCATGTAGTATATTGATAGATGGCAAAGAGGGAGCATTCTTTATCGACTTTTATTTTGCTTCCAATTGATGATGTTAAAGAGGATTTTCAGACTGAAGGTGGAGTGTGGAGTAGAGTAAATATGGTAGATGAAGACAGTGCAGAATGAATGAGTGAACAAACTGTAGCTCAGCCTTCCTCTGTTCTAGGTGAACCAGGAAATGTAGAGAGCTGTCAATATCTCAGCCTCTGCTGGAGAACCTAGATAGAGCTTGCAGAATGTGAACATTGCTTTTAAAAAAGGTGCACGTGAACAATTAGAATTACTAATAAAAAAATCTAAAAATCTAGATTTCACAAACAGCAAATCAGTCATCTTTTTTGAAAGTCACATTACAATTTTATTAAAAGGTTTTAGTATTGCTTTTTAAAATTTGTTCTAAGTAGTTATACATGATATCAGAATGCATTTCGATTCATTGTACACAAATGGAGCACAACTTTTCATTTCTCTGGTTGTACACGATGTAGAGTCGTACCACATGTGCAGTCATACATGTACCTAGGATAAAGATGTTCATCTCAATCCACTATTTTTCCTACCCCCATTCCCTCTCCCCTTTCCTCCCTCCCCTTTGTCTAGTCAAAGTTCCTCCATTCTTCCCATGCCCCCTTCATTATGGGTCAGCATCAGCTTATCAGAGAGAACATTCAGCATTTGGTTTTTTGAGATTGGCTTAGCATGATATTCTCTAACTCCATCCATTTACTAGCAAATGCCATAATTTCACCATTCTTTATGGCTGAGTAATATTCCATTGTATATATGTACCATAATTTTTTTTATCCATTCATCTATTGAAGGGCATCTAGGTTGCTTCCACAGTTTAGCAATTGTGAATTGTGTTGCTATAAAAATTGAAGTGGCTGGGTTACTATAGTATGCTGTTTTTAAGTCTTTGGGGTATAAACCAAGGAGTGGGATAGCTAGGTCAAATAGTGGTTCCATTCCAGTTTTCTAAGGAATTCTCCATACTGCTTTCCAGATTGGTTGCACCGATTTGCAGCCCCACCAGCAAGGTATAAGTGTATCTTTTCCCCTACATCCTTACCCAGACTTATTGTTGCTTGTATTATTGATAACTGCCATTATGACTAGCATGTGATGAAATCTTAGAGTGGTTTTGATTTGTATTTCTCTAATTACTAGAGATATTGAACATTTTTCATATATTTTTTTGACTGATTGTATATCATCTTCTGAGAATTGTCTGTTTAGCACCTTAGCCCATTTATTGTTTGTTTTTCTGGTGTTAAGTTCTTTGAGTTCTTCATATACCAGATCAGTGATCTTAATGCCATTCTGCGGCAAGATTCTAAGATGCATACAAAGGGCATGACTATGAGCTTCCAGAAGAGGAAGCCAGGATCATCAGAACTCTACATGGGTCATGTATAAATGAGACAGACTGATCAAATTTTCTTCTTCATGGATTCACATGACTTGCAGATGGAGGAGGTATTAACTAAAAGGACCACAGAAGGTATCACAAACCATAGACAAGCTAGCAGAAGGCATCGATGAGCAAGGGGCATCTGGCATGGAGGAAAGAAGACTTTGATGGCTAATGTCAAGTATCAGAAGGAATATTCTATGGAAGATGAATCAATGTCATCTGAGAGTAAAAATAAGGCCAATGGGTAGGAGTTACAGGGACCTAGAATAAGGCTCAGTATGAGGAAGAGCTATATAACAACCATCCACACTGTCTGACAGTGGAGTGGGCCACTTGCTGATAGAGTGAATTTCTCATCTCTTCAAGTATGCAAGCAGAAGCTGGCCATTCACTTTTTGGGAAATGTTCTGAGAGAGAATTATGATTATTGTATGGCAGACTCCAAAGTCTCTTCTGATTCTGAGATTTTATGATCTAGGACAGTGTTGGTGTCAGTGGGAAGGAAATGGAAGAAAACAGAGGGCAGAAACCTAGATTACTCAATTGAAAAAAGAACCATGCATTCCTATAGTATAGAGCAAGTGTTACTAGCATAAGGGCAAGCTTCCTCAGGGAGTTCCCTGTCCAGGTTCTTGGCATCCCAAGCAAAGAATGGAGTAAACTTGAAAGAAAACACTCTGAGAGAGCAGAATGGGATGAGCTGCAGAGTAGCTCAAGGCCAGGTCCACATAGTACAGCTCACTACTATTGGACTGTGTTAGTACTTCCCCTTCTTGTCTGAGTGGATGTGGGGTTGATTGGCATGTTGAATGACAGATGAATTTAACACAATTTCTTCTCTTTACACATGATTAACCCTCCCCCAAAGCACAGAGGGGGAGCAAACCACAGTGTTAATGATAAGTTAAATGTCAACTAGCTACAAGTTAACTTAGGTCAGTCCCTTGGGCTATTGCACATGCACAAGATAGGGGACTTTTCCTTCATGGTCTGAAATTCCCCTTGTGGTCTTCTAGCTTCCTCCTTTTACTTCCAGATGACTCAGTTTCCCTTGTCGGGAAGGAGCTTGGTAGATTATTGGATGGGGTTGAGGGCCTTGGGGGTGCCAAGAGTCCTAAAGGGCAGTCCCTTCCCTGTGCCCTATCTCCTAACAGAAGGATCCACCATCTTCTAAGCCCCAAAGACCAAGATCATCCCCAAATGGTATAAGGCCACAAATAATTGCACTTCAAAGGAGATCTCGATTAACATCATTCACAGGATTTTCAGGATTTCACCAAGGACAAAAACTGGAATGTTAGTGATGTTTGAAAAGAGGAGAGCAATGTCCCTCCAGATCCCTTTTCCATGCAAAGACTGAAACACAAGCCTGCTGAGATCCATGGGTGAGTGCACAAGGCACATCCTTGGAAGCAGGCCTAAGGTACAGGCCAGAGGGAAGTTAAAAAGCAAGATCAAGAAAGGGTGAACTGACCACTGAGGGAGGAAAGTCAGTGACAATGAGCAGGTATTCCAACTCTGAGTAGGCACTGCCTGGCCTGCCTGCTGAAGGTCTCAGAAGCTGGTTCTAAGGATGCCGGGAGAGTCAGGAACCAGAAGACAGGTTGTAATGCTGACGGGGTGGAATTTCCCAAGTGACCTTGTAGGTGTCATTTCACCCCTCTTCTTCTTTCCTGTTATGGTATGGAGGCTCCCTCTTACCTTAAAAATGCTCTGTGCTTTAGGGAGGAAAACAGCTTCAGAAATTTACAATGGCCTCATGTGTTCTGAGTGTGTGTGCTGTGGTTCACTATTTTCAGGGCCAGGGCAGGGGGTGGAAGAATTGGTAAGAGGAGGTAGAAAGGAAGGTGAGAAGACACTGTTGCGAAAGTCACTTGGCTTTGCAGTGACATCCTAGGGAACCTCGAGGGTGAGGACTGGCACAGGGCACGTGTCTGGCACCCAAGAACCCAGCAGCATCCTCAGGTTCTGCTGTCCTTTCAGTAAATCCCATTGCAGAATTCGGGGGCAAAAAGCAAGGCACGCCCCTCCCCCACTAGATGGCACTGAAACGCCTTGTTCGCGATTTTTAAAATGCAGGGAGCAGGGGGAAAAAAAAGACAAAAAGAATATGGTGGAGGTGTGCTCATTTTGACTTGCAATCCCCGTTGTGCAAAGCAGGCTGCCTGGCACTCTCTGTCCCCCAGGACAGCTCTTTACTCGGCAGTGCGGGACCTTGGCTTTGGAGTGTGAAAAAGAATGGTGAGCGTTAAGAGTGAAAACCCCAGTATCTGGAGCTGGGAGGGAGGCTCCCAGCCTTTGCGGCTCGGTCTCACGTGAGCGAAGAAGGGGGCGGGGGTTGGGATGAAACGGGCTTGCCTGGGGGCTACTGGATCAAGGTCTGGGGTCCAGCATTACCTCCCAGTGCCCCTGCAGAACCCAGACCAAGCTGTCACTCTCAGAAAATGACACACCCTGCATCGAAATTGCCTTTAACCCTGCCTCCCCTCAAAATACAAGCCCCCCAACATTTTCAAAATATTTACTAACAGTCCCCTCTTATTAAAATTCTTTTTCTGGTCTTGAAAGTACAGATCAAATTTCTTCTTTCTTTTCCTGCGAGGAGGGAGGGCAGGTGTAGGTGTGTGTGTGTTGGGGTTCAGGGCGCTAGCTTAGGGCTGGACTGGGGCTGGGAGGTGAACCCGGCGGTCACTCTTTGCTCAGCTCTGGGTGGAAACGCCTGTAGTGCCTGTGGCTTCCCAGGAGAAGACAACCATCAAAGGCAAACCAGCTATTGAAACCTGGACGCAGGAGCTTGCCCAGCTCCTATAAAAACCGATTCTGCAATAGGCAGTCTTTTCTTCAAAGAACTGTGTTGGATTTGAAGGAATTTTCCATGGTTCAAAAGAGCCATCCCTAAATTTATAATATACATGTAAACATGCTACATGCCACACATATGTATATGTGCATACATATGGAAGTGGTTGGGCACATACCTACCTAGACACCATTGACTTGCCTGGTCAAAGAATAAGGCTTAGACATTTCGTGCCTGGGAAATGGTGCAGTTTATCTTTAAGAAGGCTAGAAAAATAAGAGATGAGGCTCACGTTGCACGGATGACATCACTAGCTTTTGGCTGCGCGCTCCGTGTTCTCGTCTGTGGGTTTTAGCCAAGGCTGCAGCGCCCGGCGCCCGAGCAAGCGAGCGCGGCAGCGGCTTCCTCCGGCGCCCACACCCGGGCGATGCTATTTCTCAAGCCCCCGGGGCGCAGTCAGGGATCCGAGCCTGGGAGGCCTTGGAGCAGCAGCCGCTAGAGCAGGAAGCTGGGAGGGGAAGACCAGCGACCCAGCCTCCCTCCCCCACCCCCCCGCCCCATTCACCTCCGCGACCATCGTGCGTCTGGAGCCTGGTTGCTGGACGCCGAGGCTTGGACTGGATTCTGTGCATGCTTGCGAGTGAGCCGGCATGTCGGCGTCTGAGTGGGCTGCGAAGAAAATGGTGCAATCTGAGAGCGGCTGACCCTAGTTGGACTGAGCAGACGCGGTGCTAGAGTACCAGGGCTCAGGTGGCAGAAGGGGGCGGGTTGTTTTGAGGAGCCGGGACCAGGTTTTCCTCCGTGCCTGCAGCAATTTCTGTGCACCTGGGCAGCTCGCTCTCGGGGATGCGGGAAGCCAGATGAAGTGAGGCAGAGGAGGGTCTGGAAGCATTCGGTGGACACTCCAAGGAGAAAACCTCGCTGGAGAGAACAGCAAGACGCCCCGGGGGCTAGCTGAGGGGCTGACAGCGCGCATCGACTGCGCGACCCTGTCCATGGTGTTGAAGGCGCTGTGCGCGGAGCTCCGAGCGCCCGGCGCTGCTCGCCCAGCGCTGTGCGCCCTCCTCTGCGCAGCCCGCCCCCCGCTCCAGTCAGCTACCGCCCAGTCTCCGCAAACCCCAGGCCAGAACTCGTCCCGTAACGCCGCTCGGGTGTCCACGCCGTCCGCTGGAGGGGACGCCTGAATGGCGAGGCCAGAGGCAGGCAACACGGGAGCTCGCGGGGAAAGGTGGGCAAAGACCGTGCGTCCGTGGGAAGCCCGCTTCTGAGAGCCCCGCGTGGGCCAAAAGGAACAAGGGTGACCAGGGAACGGATTTTTTTTTTTTTAAAGACCCGACCCAGAGAGGAAGAACATTTCTGGGTGCGCATCCCAGGTCTTTGCTTACGGACCGGAAAGGGGGAGAGTCCCTGAGAGAGAGACCCGGGCGAGACTCAGGACAGTTGTCCTTGGCATCTGGAGGTTTCCTTCGCCAGGCGGCCACATCGGGGGTGTTTCAATTCATCCTGTCGACTAGTGGCTCCTCTTGACAGCACCCACCCTCATCTTCCCCAGAAATCAGGAGAGTCGGTCCGGTCTCTACGTTGCACAAAGAAATCCCAGCAAGCTCCACCGCAGTTGCGGACACTTGGCATTTAGTTTCTCGGCCGAGGGCAGTGGCGCCCGAAACTCGGCTGAGCGCCGAGGCAGCCGCCTTGGAGCAGTAGCTTTCTGCGCTGCGGGGAGGGGGCGGGAAGCGGCTGTGTGGAGTTCGCCGCCGCTTGAGGCTGCACCTGCCCCGGAGGATGCCCAGGAGCCCGCAGGAGTCTCGCCGGATCAGAACTTTTTAGGCTGCCCGCCCCCATCCCCGCAGTCCCCGGGCCGTGCACCGGTAGGTAGGGGCCGAGGGGGCGCCGCGGCGCGAGTCCCCCTCTTGTCCCCATCCCCCAGCTCGGCCGCCCGCCGCTTTGTTCCGGGCGCGCGGAGGGAAGGCGAGGCTGCGGCGGATCATGCCCATGGTGTAGCCGCGAAGCGGAGGCATGGCTGCCGGAAGGTTACTGCTCTACACGGGCCTCTCGCTAGCGCTCTGCGCCCTGGGCATGCTGGCTGTGGCCATCTGCTCCGACCACTGGTACGAGACCGACGCTAGGAAGCACAGGGACAGGTGCAAGGCCTTCAATACTCGTCGGGTTGACCCTGGCTTTATTTACAACAACAACAACAACTTGCCGCTCCGGGCCAGCCGCTCACGCCTGGACCGCTGGGAGGGCAAACTCCTCCGGGCCCGGAATCGCCGGCAGCTCTTCGCCATGAGCCCCGCGGACGAGTGCAGCCGGCAGTACAACTCCACCAACATGGGCCTCTGGAGGAAGTGCCACCGTCAGGGCTTCGACCCGGAGATCGCTGCCCTCATTCGGAAAGGTAAGCGGGAGGCGCGAGGCGTGGCGCTGCAGAGAGCCTGGCGCCTCTGGGTAGGCCCTGCAGCCCCTGGCCTCTGCTCCTGGCCACTAGCTGTCCATTTGCCCAGGCCTGTCTGCACCCCCGAGTGCCCGAACTTACCTTCCCATAGATGGTAATGGAAAGCGGTGGAGGCTCCTTGTCTTGCTCTAGTGTGTCCAGATTCGCGTGAAATCTCATGGCCCAGGGTTGTTATCCAGGATAACGCTTCATTAGCGTCCGAGAGGGAAGCGAATCTGTATCGTTGTTCTCTGAAGAAGCCCTTCTTCTAAGACTGATATGTCCGTGTAATAGACTCGGATTCTTCATCTTTTAGATGTCGAACTGATCCAAACAAGGAAAACAGAGGGAAAAATCATTGGTCATATAAACATCAATACATCACCAACCTTTGTGTATAGCGTTTCAAAACCTGTTGGCCAGGTAGTAGCATGTCACAATTAAAAAAATTTCTCCTTTTGAAAAAGTGGTTGACAAAAAAGTGAGTTATGTGCAATAAATATCAGCAGGTTTAATAAGCACAACAAAAGTAATACCAAAGTTGGAATTTCAGAGAAAAAAATGTGGTTTTCAGAGGACTTACATGAAAAATATACAAAATACACCAAAACAGAAAACAAGCTGCATTTGCTAATGATAACATTTTATTCAACACATTAACATGATAACATAAATGAAAAATTCTCCTTATTTGATGCAACTTGTAAATCTTGTATGATTTATATGTTGTGAACCATCCTGTACCATCACCCCACTGAAATATTCTTTGGATGTGATGTGTGTTAATATTGATCTGAAGAAATATCAGGGCTGCAGCCTGAGAAGATATGCAGATTTTGTGAGTCATGCCCCCTCCTCAATATTTCATTGACTTCAACTACTAATATTGATACTAAGGTGACAATGATGCTATTATTTGCAAGATGCTTTGAGCCCAGGACATAAAGCGGTTCTTAATGTATCCTATCATAATGCTGTTGAGGTTACTGATGTTTTTAAAATAGCATTTGTAAGAACCAATGTTCTTTGATTTACAAAAGTGTTGAAACATTAGAAAAAATTAATTTAAAAAGTCAACTATTTGAGAAAGACAGGCAGTGGGTACAGTCTAGGAGACCAGTTCACATTTAGGAGGTGAGGTGGGTTCAGAGAGAGAATCCATCTTGGTGTTTGCTTTGTAGCTTCTTTAGAATGACTAGGGATTTCAGCTGATTTAGTTACGGGTGTGTTCATACTACAGATATCCTATCTGCTTCATGACCAGGTTCTTTTTAGAGCCAGGTGACCCATTTGGAGCTCTACAACTTTATAAAGATGTACAGGATGTTAGGGGATTTCAGAAGAGAGCAACTTGGGCTTGGATTGAGAAAGTAGGAAAACGAGGAAGGAGGTAGAGTTGTTTTTGACAACGGGTGACAGTTTTCAGATTTCTTAAGTGTTATTTTATCTGTTCTTTTTGCTTTCTTTAAAATGGAAATGGCAGGAAGTTAGCTGAAACATGGGGAGAATTCATGTTAATAATGACTGGCAAATACTGGCAGGATATTCTTGAGCACCATCTAGAACAAGACAGATATCCTTTTTTTCTGGCATGAGTTAACTCCACTTAGAGACAAGGGGATGGAATTTATGGCTTCTGGTGGTTCCATCCAGGGCTCTGATTCTGTGTTACTCTGCCTGGCAATCTGACTAGAAAGGTTGACTTGGTCTGTGCACCAGAGGGATTGGTTACCATAGTGACATGTTCTTCCGGTGAAGCTGGAAACACAGTGACAGGGAAAGGGATAGGGGAAGAATGCACAACATTTTGACTCTGTATCAACTGATTTTTAATTGCAGCAACAGAAAATGGACACCCACAGCAGGGGGATTGAATACACTGATACCTAGGGTTGGCAGGGCATTGTATTTCACTTGAACTAATGGAAATGCTGTTCCCATCACCTCAAATACAACAATCACTGTCAGCTTCAAGCACCTGCTTACCATGGCTGTTTCTGTCCATTTGACATTCTTGTTAGGTATTATTGAGATAGATGGCATGCCAGCCTTACAAATTGTGAGAGATTTGAGGTCACTATCTTCATTTTTAACCTTAAAGCATCATCTTTGAGAACCAGATCTGCCTTTTCCAAATAGCAATAATACATTTTGGAAATAAGTGCATTTTATATTAGAATACACTGGCAATTCCAATAAAATGTAGAACATAATTTTTAGACTTAATCAGTGTTTTTTTTTCCTAGGTGAGCAGATTTTATAAGGAAGTTAAAAAAAGGAATTGATGTCCCTATATTTGAATTTAGGACATCTTATCTCACATTATTCAACAGGATCCTCAGAAGATATCTTTGGCTTTTGTCTTTTTGAAACACATTCTATTAAGATTCTGGGAGATCTGTTTTGGGCAAGGGAAAAGGAAAACCAGAAAAAGATTATTTAAAATCTACTAATATTATGGGAAAATGTAAGATTTATCTAAATGATCGTACAGCCCTGAGTCATTTATTAAATCATCATTCATTACATTCAAAAGTACCATTTGTGCATTTTAAAAAGAAAATGAAACTGCCAAATTAATAAAACAAAAGTCAAATTTATATCCACTTTGAAGATATGGTCCTTTGGATTCATATTCTTTCTGAAACCCATTTTCTTCAATGCCTGCTGCTATTGCTGTGCCCACAAGCATGCATGTATCTGTTCACTGTGTACTTCCTTGTTTGCATTACTGAACTGTACCTTCCTGGAGGGCAGGAAGAATAGACATTTGTAAGATATATTTAACACATGCTTGATATTTGGGAATTATACAAACAAGGCTTACAGCAATGTATTCACCAAGAGCTGACTCTATAAGAATAATTGTGTGGGAATCCAAATAAAAAATTAGTTGGAAAATCATGAGTTTAAAAGTGTGGCTTTTGGGCCAGATAACATTACAAAAGATGCATGATGATACCCTTTAGGAAGATTTCTTGAGAAAAATCTTTGTCAAGAAATTAGGAGATCACACAATTCCTTTTGGATAACATGTCATTGGATGGACACACATCACCCAAAGTCATTATTTTTCATGTTAAAAAGGATTTTAATTATTTCCTTCTTGGAGGTAGGATTGGATGGGGGGGGGTGCAGCAAAGATAGATTATTTTAAATTCCCATGACCATGACCATGGAGAGTCTGAAATGAGATCCTCTTTTTTTTTGCTTCGGAACCTCTTCCTTGTCTCCCTGAAAAGTCACCTTAGCCACTGGGGACAGATCAATGGCAAGATCAGTTTCTGAAATCCAAGAGATTTACATCAGAAGAAGCAGCTAGGCCTGGGGTTGTGGCTCAGTGGCAGAGCACGTGCCTAGCATGTGTGAGGCCCTGGGTTCGATTCTCAGTACCACTTAAAGATAAATAAATAGAGGTATTGTATCTATCTACAATATCTATCTAAAAATATTTTTAAAAAAGAAGGAGGAGCTATTGGTAGGATTTTGTGCCAGGGAACATCTATATTCTTGGTTTCTACTGAAATATTATGTTGATAGGGTTTGAGTTAAATAGACCCTTAACTATTACTCTAAGAACTTTTTATTAGTATGAAGATTTGCCTTTTAATAAATATTGGCCCAAGTAACCATAAAGTGGTTGTCAATTCTCAGAAAATTATTTTCATAGGACATTATGTATGCTTAAAAATGAATAATATTGTCGGCAAACACATACTATGTATTGTATTATATGATGTATTATATGATGGATGGGCACACACATGACCAGGATGGAGGGATAAATAAGACCTGCCTTCAAAATTAGTGTAAATCCTTGGTGTCACAGAAAACAAATTACAGCTACAGGATAATGAGAATACTAACAGAAATGGATTCAGAGAAATACAGAGGAGGCAATGGTGGATTGTGGCAGCAGTGGGCTGAGATAGGGAGGTTAGGGAAAGTTGTCCCAAGGAACGAAATCTAAATGGGATTTTGATGAAATTTGCAGTTGGATAGGGAGAGCATTTAAGGCAAAGGGGCTGGCGTCTGCACAGCCATGGAGGTATGAAACAGCAGTTTGGCCTTGCAAGAGTTGATTCTGTGGGGAGGGAGAGGAGCAGAAGAGGAGCTAGAGAACAGGCAAGGACCCAGTCAAGGAGCTTATATATCAAACCCCCTGTAGCTGTGCTGCTCAGTAGGGTAGCCAGTAGCCCTATGTGGTTAATTAAAATTAAAATAACCAAAATTAAGGAAAATTTAAGAATTCCTTTCCTGGTTGAATTGGCCACATTACAACTACATAATAGGTGCACGTGGCTAGTGGCTGTTGTATTGGACAGTTAAGATTACAGTGAGCATTTACAGTAGATTCCATGCCACATGGAATCTAAAGCCTCTAAAAAGAAAGAGCACATTCTTTGTTTTCACATGAGAACACTTGCATGGTAATTTGGGCTTAAAATTCAGTTTATTATTTTATACTTTAGGAAAAAAATGCTTCTGGAATGTTTGTAGAAGGTTTTTAGTTCATGGTCATTTATCCTAAATCTGTATTTTATTAATTTTCCATCATTGACTCACAGAATTCCCACCTACTTCTCTCTTCTTTGCCTTTCCCTGATTCCATTAAAAACAAGTCACTATCATGGCCACTCATGAGGCTGTGGGGCAGAAGGGTCACAGGTCAAGCCTGGCCTGCAAGACTCAGCCCAGACCCTATTTCAAAATTTAAAAATGGAAGAGTCTTAATTCTAAATTAAGGTAATTAGAATGGCTTATACACCTTGTTTTGAGCTCCATGGAGAGAAGCTCTTATACATTTTGTCATATAATTTTTTGGTATTTACTTTGCTCACTGTAGTAGATGCTCAAGTTTTATAGACATGAAGGACATAGTCACTGTTCAACAGTTATTTATTGAGGGCCTATGGGCTGGCCATCAGCTGCAGTGTTGGATAAAATGGAGAAGCTTACATTCTGGGTGGGGGTATGGGAAAGACAATAAATTCTTATTTGTGGAATAAAAATAAGATCTAATAAAACTAATCAAGGTATAATATAGCACAAGGTAGTGAGTGCACAAAAGGGAAAAGCAAATGTAAAAAATGAGGTGGTGTTATGAGTTTTAGTTGAAGAAGACTTTGGGTGTGGTGGAAAAAAGAGGAGGAAAGCCTTCCATAGACTGGAGAGGGTTTTACACATTCCCAGAGGCCAGGAACGGTTTTACTTCTAAAACTTGTGGGTCTCGGTATTTATTAGGTCCTGAAACACTGTTTGCTGATTGATTAAAAATCTTGAACCCCAGACATACCTGTTCACAAATAAACCTATGTAAACACACATGGTCTTCTACACATGACATGCATCCCTATGCCTGTATGTTAATTGGGTGCTGATATAATATGAGTGTACACACTGTTGTCCTCAATCATCCTAAAACACAGTGTACCAGGGAGGCCTGATGATTAATAGAGCTCTGGAACAGTGTGCAGAGCTCTTTCTTAGGTGTCCAGGAGAACAGAGGTATAGTTGATCCTTGTCCTAAGGGAGCTTATACTCTGGCTCAGTTTCCCAAAGTGGTGGTTATGTGTGAGTGGATGGGGCTCTTTTCTCAGGAGGCCATATTTGTATCAACTGGCTCAGGAAACAACTGGTCAGGGAACGTAGGGGTGAGCTCTTTTTATTGAGTCAACAAAGTCAAGGGCCATATTTCTATTCCAGAAGGTCAGTTTGCTTATTCTTTTATTGTAGAGTTGGTGATGATCAATTAGAGGATCGATCTGTGTTATTCCACTTTGGATTGTCAGTTAAAAAATACTTTTCCCTTCTCCACTTTTAGTAGATAGTTTGCCAGAATGCTAAACAGAGTCTGGTTAGTGTGACTCTGCACACACGTCACCACCACCAAAACCACCCTATCCACTCTAGGTGTTAGACATTAGAATCACAAATGTTTATTTAAATGCAGATATGTTTCAAACTTATTGCTCCAAGAAATATGCAGAGAAAGGAGGAAGTGTGTGTGAACAGAAGGGAAACTTGTTCTTTAAAAAAAATTTTTTTTTTTTAGTTGTCAATGGACCTTTATTATTTATTTATACGCCGTGCTGAGAATCGAACCCAGTGTCTCACACATGCTAGGCAAGTAAGTGCTCTACCACTGAGCCACAAACCCAGTCCCAGGAAACTTATTCTTATGCCTTCATTGGACATCTGTTGGTTTTGAGAGACTGCATACATTCTTAAATAGGACTTTGTTTCCTCATATGTAAAATATGGGTTTGGATTCTGGAACCTCCAAGTCCTTTCATGCTCTAACATGTGATAAGAAAGTTAAAATTAGGTGCAGAATAAATAATAGGAGGGGCTGGGGATGTGGCTCAAGCTGTAGTGCGCTCGCCTGGCATGCGTGCGGCCCGGGTTCGATTCTCAGCCCCACATACAAACAAAGATGTCCTGTCCGCCGAAAACTAACTAACTAACTAACTAAATTCTCTCTCTCTCTTAAAAAAAAGAATAAATAATAGGAACATGGTTGCAAGAGGGTATAAAGAGGGAAATGGGAAGATGGGGGAGGGGAAGAGAGAGTGCAACAAGTAGAAAGAGAAAGAGATTTCTAGATGGATCATCCCCAGGCACTAATTTGAAATAGGAAAAGGTGGAAAACCAAGCAGCTAATTTCTTACCATTATACAATCATGTGAAAAATTACCCTTTTCTATTTCTAATGAATTGAAATGCTATTTTGCAGATTTGGGGTTGAAAATCTAAAAAACTACTAGAGAAAGATGGTGACAGCTGCCCAACAACGTGAATGTACTTGATGCCACTGAACTGCACGTTTCAAATGGTTAAGACAGAGGATCTGATGTTTGTCTATTTCACCTGTGTTCGTCAGCTTTCTGTTATTGAAACAAAAATACTTGAACATTTGATTTTTTTCTTTTTATAAATTAAACATTTTTTTTGAGGTGCTGGAAATTGAACCCAGGCCCTCATGCATGGTAGGCAAGCACTCTGCCACTGAGCTGTGCCCCATATTAAACAACCTGAAAAACAAGTAGACGTGTTGACTAAATTCCTTGGATCATTTAAAAATCATTGAATGATTTAAATTTAAAGGAAGAATGGTTTATTCTGGTTCACAGTTTTGGAGGTTTCAGTGCATGGTCAGTGTATCAGTCAGCTTTTCATCACCGTGACCAAAGTATCTGACAAGGACAACTGAGAAGGAGAGATTTCCTGTGGCTCCTGATTTCAGAGGTTCAGTTCATGGTTGCCTACCTCCACTGCTCTGTGCTCCAGGTGAGGCTGAACATCATGAAGAAGGTGGAGGAAAGCTGCTCAGCTCCTGGCACCCGGAAACAGAGTGAGAGAGGAAGGGGCGGGGGACTAGACACACTTTTCCAGCGCATGCCCCTATTGATTTCCTTCTTCCAGCTAGGTCCCACCTCCCAGTAGTCTCTTCATCTGTCAGTGGAACAATTCAGCAAATGATGAGGTCAGAGCCCTAATCATTGCCTAAAAGCCACACGTCTAGGCCTTGTTGTATCGGTGACCATTCTTCCAACACATGAGTTTTGGGGGATAATCCAGATCCAAACCATAAGAGTTGATTGGCGCTGACCATAAGAGTCAGTAAGGTAGCACATCATGGTGGGAGCCTGTGGCAGAGAAAACTTCTCACCTTCTAGAGGACAGAAAGCAAAGAAGAGGGAAAGAGGAGGGGCAGGGGTCATAAGAGCCCCTTCAGGGACACTCCCTCAATGACTTAACTCCTTCTAAAGACCACCTAATAGTTCTACCACCTTCCAACAGTGTCCTGAGGTAGGGACCAAGCCTTTGCTACATGGGCTTTTGGGGGACATTCAAGATACAGACTATGGCATCCTCCAATTAATAAAATAATTAAAGAAAGAAATTTAAACAAGGAATTGGATTTGTTTTGTATATAGATACTTCATAGCCAAGGCTTTTCACTCATTCAGCACCTTTATTTAGCACCTATTTTGTGTGAGACAGTAGGCCAAATACGCTTGGGACACAGAAGTTAATGAAATAGACAAAATTCCTGCTCTTATATGGCTTACATTTAAACATTTTTGAGCACTAGATTTTTTTTTCTTTTTCTAAACAAAAAATTGTTTTGAGGTGCTGGGGATTAAACCTAAGGCTTCATGCATGGTAGGAAGCACTCTGTCACTGAGCTGGGCCTCCATCCCTAAGCAAGACTTTTAAAGAGCACCAATATGCAAAACAAGTAGAAGTAAAGAATAATTTCCTTGGGTCATTTTAAAATCACTGAATGATAAAGAACATTTCACTGTACTTATTCTATAAATATCCTTTGATCAGCAACTATGACATGTACATAACCTGGAGTGGAGGATCTTGAGTGAAATTCACAGGTCCTGACTTCCAGGAGCAAAAAAAGGAGAAGGCATGTGAGTAGACAACAAATACAAGCCCCATGGTTCTATGAGAGATTTATGTGTTGGGGGCTCAGGCAATGGGGCGCCATTTCAGAGCAGTATGGGCAGGCTTTGCAAAAAAGCAAACATGAGATCCTAAGATATTCTTAAATATCTCTGGATTAATAGAGTGAAATCATAATGCCATTTAAAAATTACTAACTGATTCTGACCAGGTAATTCTTGTCTAGTCTTTCATCCTTCTTCCTTATACCCAGGTTCCTTGACATTTCTCTTAAGAGATAGTTATTGCTACCAGCTCTTTATAAATTATATCAGAATCCAGGCATGGTGGTGCATGCCTGTAATGCAGTGGCTTGGGAGGCTGAGGCAGGAGGATCTCGAGTTCAAAGCCAATCTCAGCAAAAGCGGGGCTCAAAGCAACTCAGTGAGACCCTGTATCTAAATAAAATTAAATAGGGCTGGGAATGTGGCTCAGTGGTTGAGTGCCCCTAAGTTTAACCCTCGATTATACACACACACACACACACACACATACACACACACACACTCATATATATGTATGTATACTCACATATGTATATTAGAGGTAGTTGTTTTACAATATTTTGAAACAGCACATATACATAGAAGGCAGGCAGTGAACAGGTGACTGAAGGATGAAAAATGTTTATCTTTGTAAATTTGTATGCACAAATATGGCATTTAAAGGACCCTTCTAGGAGTCTCTAGGAATTGTCTGCAGGTGATGTTTAATCTGAGTACAAGCTGTTGGCATTCGAAGGAGTTTGACAGATTTGCTGCTTTTATAGGAGACTGCAGTATCTGAATTATATCAATTGATTTTTTTGGCGTCAAAGTATTTTGCCAAGAAAAGGCAATTTACTTTATATTAGGTCATCTTCCTACATTTATATCATTTCCTGCTTTTTAAAATGCCCTGCTGTTTCGTATTCAGAACCTCACTCTGTTGGACACTTCATTTTCTCTGGAGCATCTCTCATTCAGTTTTGCCCTGAATGCCTCTTCATCTTTATAATAGCAATTCTATTTAGGCAACCTAACTCCTATTCCCCAAGGCAGTGGAGTAGTTTGCAAACCTGGAAGGGGCAGGGTTGTTTTTATCTTGAAGCTCTGTGCTTATGTGACAGTGCAGGTCAACTGGCACAACACAGGAGAGCGGGTGGAGATGATTTTGAGAGGTTGAAAACGTGTACCTAGTAGCCTGGTACTTCTGTTCCAGGCTGTGTACAAAGTAAATAGGCAAAATAAAAAGTATAAGATTCCATTAATAGGAAAACTGATAATGAGGTAAGGTATATTAGTACAACGGAAACTATCACAGTATATTTAAAATACATGTAATAGATCTATATATTTCCGAATGCATAAACATAAATTTGAGTGAAATAAGTGTGTTCATAATGAAATGGAAGGCAGGATGACATTTACATAACATTCAAGATAGGTAAAACATTAGGTGTCATTCATGGGAACCTTTTGTATTGAATGAATAAAAATATGTGTGGGACTAGTAAACACGAAGTGAAAGATGATGTTTACTCAAGAAAGGGGAAAAATAGAGTTGGGAAGGGAACCAGGGGGTTTAATAAACATCTGTGATATTTTATTTCTTAAAAAACAAATAAAAGTATCCGAGGCAAACATGGCCATCCATATAGGCACACTAAAACTATGTGAAAGATTGTTATTATTCTGACAGAAAAGCCAGCATCTTATCCACACCCTACTATTGAGTGTATAAAGTGCACTTCTTTAAGGAAAATTCTTGAAAAACTTTGTCTTTGAGGCAACTTTTGTCTGTGAGGAGTTTAGAAAAGAGGAGAATCAGGTAACTGGCAACTAACAGTTTCACTGGAAGTTACTAGTAAAGAGGTTTTAGAATAAAATTAAGTTGTATTCCTTTCCAATGTGGTATAAGAAGAGGAAATCAGTGTTTTGATATGATTATAATTGCTGAAATAGAAACTAGTATACAAGTCACTTCCCTCTTGTTAAATTTTCTGTGCCTTGTGGAGAAAAAGCAAGAATTCCAAGGGCCAAAAAGTTAGCGTAAAACCAGCCCTTCAATTAAGTTGTTCTGACATTGAACTTTAAAAAGACAGAGCACCAAGATAGAGTGTACTAGCTACTGAATGTAGGGACAAACCAGGGATTCAGCACAAACTCCTCAGAGAGCATTTTAATTCTAAGGAAAAAATTCAGTGTGAACTAGTAAATAAAAAGGTTAAGAATTGATTTAGAAAGAATCAGAGGGCGGGGACGTGGCTCAGTGGTAGGGGGCTTGCGTAGCATGTACAAGACCCCGAGTTTGAGACCTAGTACTGTTAAAAAAGATCAGAAGTTTTCCAGTAGTTTTAATAACACTTTTGAAACTGGGGAGACAATGTTATTAAAACTTTAATTTTATTATTGATGAACAGTATGTGTGTGTGTGTATTTTTTTTGTTGAAATTATGAAGGTGGATTCAGCCAAGAGCCCCTGTTGTATGATTATATCATGTCTGCTCTACTTACACAAACTGGAACAGAAAAATCCCATTCAAATTTTATCAAGGGCTCCATTTTCACCTGGCAATGCTTTAAAAAACCAAAACTGGGCCTGATCTTACTAAGGGATCATGAAAGTCCCTTGGGATTTCAGGAGTATTGGAGCAGAATGACTTCCATGTTTGTATTTCAGTGACCAAGGGACTGGAAGAGATGCCTAGAGGCAGCCCTGGACAGATCTGCCCTGAACAGGGTGCCAGAGTGAACTATCAGACTCAGTGCACTCTGTAGGGTGTGGGCACATCGCACTTCCATTCAAATGAATGACCTTCCATTTGGAAGAGGTTTGCCTGTGTATCTTCAGCTTGTTCCTCCTCTTCCTTGTTTCTTCTTTGGTGTGTTGGGGGTGCCTGTTAGTGGTGGCTTCCCTCCTCGCCTGCTTTCTTCTCTTCCTCATGTCTACCTTCTGTGTACATGGCTCCCTCACCCATTCCCATCTGGAACTGCTCTTCCTCTTTGAAAACTTGGCCTCCTCTGGCTTTTGAGGCATCATTCTCTCCTGGCTCTGCTTCAGCTCCATGTTTACACCCTCTC